>NC_140813.1:6350000-6367500 GCF_050613455.1 Vespa mandarinia | reverse complement strand
GTAGGAGCATGACGGAAATGTAAAATATCTTTATGAACATAAGTTTTCTTTAAGTGTAGAGTTCACTGTCGAACTTGTATCCTGAAATTTTGTGATCCGACCAGTAGATGGTGCTCGTCGGTGTACGGCCGCCTTCGAAGAGGATGGAGGAACGAGATCGGCGTATATAACGCATGCCTTCCTCCTTCCTCGGAGCCTCGAGTTCCATCGCGGAGGTGTCTTTCGTTCGAATACACGGCAGCACACGACCGATACTTGCATGGCTACGTTCGTCCTCGTAGCCCCGTGGGCGGTAGAGTAAACGCTGTGCATCTCTCACAGCCAGTTCCTCCTTTCTTCTCTGTCTTTCTCACTCTATACCTTCATATAGTATGCATATATATATATATATATATATATATATATGTATATACGTATATATGCGTATTCGTATGTACGTATGCACGTAAATACGTATGTACGTAAATATGTATGTATGTATATATGTATATATGTATGTATGTAAGTATGTATGTATGTATGTATGTATGTATGTATGTATGTATGTATGTATGTATGTATGTATGTATGTATGTATGTATGTACGCCTCGTGTGTACGACCCCGGCCGGTACCTAAAAATAGACCCAACCTGCTTTTAGTGCATTCTTCGTTGCGGCACGGCTATTACGCTCTCTTGGCTTTGGGGAAGGGGTTAGGGAAGAGGGGAAGGGTTTACCGGCTTTTCATGCATTTATCCGGATTATTCTTTTTCACTGTAAACCGATAATATATAACAATTCTTACCAAGACTTATGAATAGCTTAACATTCTTTTATCTAGTTTCATTTATTTTTCTTTTTTATTACCTCGTTTTATATTTCTTATCGAGATAATTATTACATGGCGATCGAAGAGAAAGAGGAAGAGAGAGAGGATAGAAGGGAGAGATGCATTGTTGTTCCTCCATTTGGTATTTCTTTCAAAAACTTTTGTAGTTTATAATACTTTATATACTTTATAATATATAATAATATGTTAAACATATACATATATATTTAAATAATGATAAAACAAATAACAATAGAGAGAGAGAGAAAGAGAGCAAATATATAACTTTTATTTTGTAATATTTCGTAGTGAAAATAGAGTATTTTTGGTCGACTAAACGATTTATTAAGAAGAACCTAAAATTAGTGATAAGAGTCTAGTCTTATTTAATCGTAAGATTCAAAGCAATAATTTATCGTTATAAGCTTCTAATAATAAAAAATCTCTCTACATACACACACACACAGACATATATATATATATATATATATATATATATATATATATAGAGAGAGAGAGAGAGAGAGAGAGAGAGAGAAAGAAAGAGAGAGAGTGACCTTCAGGATAAGACATGCGAAAATTCCGCAGCAGTCAACGAGTTGACTGATATCTTCTTTTCGTGTCACGTGATTACTGTTTTACACAGCAGTATCGGCGTCAAAGAAATTAGTAACGATATTCATTATAGATATGTATATAACATTGTCAGAGATTCGCAACGATGCCGTATTCAATTGAAGTTGGTGGTATTGACAAACGAAATAAAATAATCTCGAAAAGATTTGACGTTCAGTCCCGTTTAACTGGAGAGATTTTCGAGTGAGTTTTTTTTTTCCTTGCTGAGAGCAATAGTAATCCTACACGGTAATTCGAAAGGGTCAATGTACATATCTTCTTTATTTTTTTCGTACAAATGACAGACGAACGTCCTTGCTCGAAATCTTTCAGAGACGAGTTCAACGAAGATGAAGAAGAGAACAAGCAAGTGCCCTTTCTCTCTCTTTCTCTCTTTCTCTCTCTTTATTTCTTTCTCTCTCTTTATCTCTTTCTCTCTCTCTATCTTTCTTCGGTCTGGGATCTTTTTCCTCGCGATCCCGAAGCAAAGAATGCGTTGGGTTGCGTCTCGAGTACGTTGCAACGCAGGAACGAGAACCACTTTTCCCGGCACAATCTCACGTTCATAACGCATCGTGCCAACGGCATCTGCTTGCCATCTGTGTTTAGAAAAATCTCTTCACGGAATCTCTCTGTCTCTATTTGTCTCTCTCTCTCTCTCTCTCTCTCTTTCTCTCTCTCTCTCTCTCTCTCTCTCTTTCTTTCTACTCCCTCTTTTTCTCTTTTTATCTCACCGTGTTTTCTTTTATCATCTCTTTCTATCTGGAAAGACTCGCTAAAAATGCAGTCAGTGTTTATAATTTATGCATAATGCTTTTGTAGCTCTCTCTCTTTTTCTCTCTCTCCCTCTCCATCTCTCACTTTCTGTTATTTCTATGTGCGTGCGAGCGTATATGTGTGTTTATGCAGTCCTATCTTCTTTTAGACGGAATTCACAGGAATCTGTTATAGAAAACACATTTGCCAGCAAATTACGTCATAGGTCGATGGTGTGCTATACGATGGGAAAAAAGAGAGAAAAAGAGAGAGAGAGAGAGAGAGAGAGAGAGAGAGAGAGAGAGAGAGAGAGAGGAAAAGAGAAAGAGAGATAATACAAATTTATTTTTCTTTCTTCAACGGAGCAGGTGTCTCGTTTATACGAGCTAAGCTTTTAACGATAAACTATGGCCGAATGCGATAATGATCTTTCTCGTGTCATGGTACGCGTGCGTTGGTGTCAAATTCATGTCAATTTTAAAAAGATGATAAACTAATGCTCGTCCGAAAAGAAAGGTAGATAGAGCCCAGGATCTAATTATAATACACGTCGCTATCACGTCTTGCGATTAAACACGTCGTGCTGTTCGCTCCTTTAATGACTCCTTGCTCGTTTATTAGGCACGACAGCAGGGAGTTCCTTGTACTCACGTTACATGGCGGAAAGTGCAACAGACGATTATCTTCGAAGCTACTATAAATTTTAGATCTTTCAGTTTTATATGAAAATTTACATTCGTGAACGTAATGCATGCGATTTATATATTTTTATAGTTTTAGATTAAAACAAAAACAAAAACAAAAAAAATAGAAATACAGGACTTTCTATTAATATAGAGGACTTTTAGAGGAAATATAGAGGAAATATAGAGGACTTTCTATTTCAAAATGACGGAGAATTAAAAAAATAAGTTAATAATAATAATCTCTTAGGTTATATATTTTATTGTTAATCGTATACGATAGTAAGCTATTTTTTTTTTTAAATTATTTCCTTTCTTCCGTTAACTAATGATCGTTATCACAAAAAAAAACAATGAAATTATCAGATAATCTATTTATGAAATAATTAACTATATCTAGCTCGTAATCACTCGAAATGAATATATTTTTTCGTTATTATTTCTCTCGCATAAAAATCTCGATATCTGTACTTTCATTATTATCACAACAAATGTCATCATCAATATCGCTTGAAAAATCTTTTGACTTAGTCTGTAATGTCTTTATCGTACTCTTACAAGTGTATTAGTATCATCTGATTTTTACATTGTGAACTTTGAGTGTCACAATCATCATCGCAAATAGCTCGGTATTTCCGATAAACCGATTGAAAATATTTCTCTAATATGGTTAATCGTTATTTCGTTATCTATATTATTTTTAATTTATCTTAATTATCTTTAATAAAGGACAAAGAAAAAAAAAATAGTTAATTTACAAGAAAAGTCTTATTATGGATTACAATGAATTAATCTTGATTGACACATAGGAAATGTGAGATATTCTTGTAATTTGTTCGTGATGTGCGTTAAGAAATTAAAGAAACGAAAAAAAAAAGAAAAAAAGAAAGAAGAAAAAAAAAAAAAGAAAAATAAAGAGATAGAAATCATTACAATATAAAATATGAAAAGAAAATTACAAATAGCTATGGTCCATTAAAATTTAATGTGTTAACCAATGCCTAGATCGGGTCATGTCTATTGATTAGAGTCCAGAGGGGGCCGTAGTATAGTTCCTTAGTCATATAGAAGCGTTCCTTTAACACGATAATAAGAACGCTTGCGTTTGACCTTCCTTAGATCACTGCATCCGAACGGCATTCCTTTATCGTGCGTTACACAATGCGCCGTACAGAATGGTCACGACGCCTTGAGTTTTCTTTGATAGGACGAGTATCAAGGTGGCCGTGCCATTCGAGATGGATTTGTGGCGATGGTGGGGGAGAAGAAGGGTATCGTTTATAAAGATCGAGATCCCCTACCCACCCATGTCTACCTTGTTTTCGATCGTTTCTCCATAGAAGAAAAGTTTTCATGGCGTGACCATACAAGATAGATAGATAGATAGATAGATAGATAGATAGATAGATAGAGATAGATAGATAGAGAGAAAGAGAGGCCTAGGGTAAACTCGCTTTTTCTTTCTTTATTTCTTTTTTGTTGTTATTTTTTTGTTTTGTTCCCCCTCCCCCTTACCCCCACCCCACCTCTTTCTCTCTCTGTCTCTCTCTCTCTCTCTCTCTCTTATTTTTTTTCCTCTCTTCCCCAGCGTATTTACGCACGAGCGAGCGTGCTGTCACGTATACGCGTGCGTGAGCAAAGCCATGGCACAAATTAAGGGGGCCAAGAGTGTTCCCAAACTTGGAAATTCGATACATTCCAGCGTCGTGACGCGGCCGCATGCCACGGCTACGCGCCGAGCCGAGTGGCCACGAATGGAAACGAACGTAACCGAAGCGAGTCGAACTATGCCGAAGCAGGATGCCTTGCACTACGCCATAAGTACACGCGTGTGTAGCGCGAGATGGGATCGCGAGTATATATATATATATATGTATGTATGTATGGATGTGTGTGTGTGTACTTGTACACTTTACATTGGTTTGTGAACGAATACACTATTACTCGGACGAATTAACTAGCGTCTTTTTTTTCGATTAGCATGATTACTCGATTGCAGATCGACCAACCGAATCTAATCTATTCTATCGAAATGAACTCGTGTTCTCATTTAAGTGAAATCATATTTTTAAATCGTACAGCCTATATCTCATTTAGTCGCTTTGAACGTTTTCCCTTTTTCTTCTTTTTCTTCTTCTTCTTCTTCTTTTTTTTTTCTTCTTTTTTTTTCTTTTTTTTTCTTTTTTTTTTTTGTATAATCTATCTTACCTAGCCGCCTGACGTAACCGACAGAACGGTGGTATTGTGTTTTTGAAACAAACTCCAGAGGGAAAGAGACTTACGAGGCGAATACTTGCGGTCGTACCATCGCGTTAGCCGCATTCCGACCGAACGGAGTTTCCTATAAACTCGCGTTACACGTACCACTTCGCCTTTCGCGAGCCAATCGTTGAGCGCGCGAATACCAGTGGAATCGTGAGAACCGTGTACGCGAGCGAATTCCACTTGCTTTACAGGTACATATAGGTACATATAGGTATAGGGGGTACATAAGCCAATGAAAAACTGTGAAATGCTTTTAAATCTTTTTTTAACTTGAAAAATTAGAAGAATTGAACGATTAAATTAATTGATTAATTGATTATTATTATTATTATCCAATTAAATCTAATGATAAAATAGATAAAGGATACTATAGCAAAATTTATTTTATTTTATCCTTTGCCGAATGAATAACAATAAATGATTATATCATTTATTATAAGAGATTGATTACGACTTCTTTCGAGTAAGTGACTTTCGTTAGGTGTCGCATATCGTTTTTAAAACGCGTCGCCTTTTACTCTGGTTTTTAAGAACGATAGATTGGTGCTTTTCTCGTGTGGCCTTACGACGTCTAAACAGATAAAAGTGTACGACACATGTATGTGTACGTGTGTGAGTATATATATATATATATATATATATATATGTATATGATTACATATAGATACATAAATACATATATACATATCTACGTGCATACGTGGATACATGCATACCCATTCTTTCAGCAATGCACGCAAGTAGTGCCCTTGGGGCAGAGCCAGGTAGTCGAAGAGACACCCACGCGATTTGTATGCCCATGCATATAGGTGAGCGCGGACGGCATTATTCAGGGCCGTGTCTCTCTCGCCTAGCCAACAAATAAATAGCCACACCTGCGTCGATCTCGCATCCTATATAACCTTTCCCATCCCTTTCCCCTCGCCCATCCCTCTCATCCTCCTTATTGCTCTCTATAAGATAAAAAATCTAACCCTTTAGTCCGAATTCTTGAATTTATTAACACCGAGTTAACATCGAACATCGCTCTTCTTCCCTTTTACATACATCAAGCTTATTCGCATGAATCCTTCGAGTATATTTTAAATGACTCGAATTTCGATCGGTTTACTTTCTATTTTCCTCGGATTTTTTTTTTCTTTTTATCATCATCGCAGATTTCAAGCCATGCCCTTATAGTTTTTCGAATGAATATTTTCTTCTCCTCTTTCTTTTTATTTTTTTCTCTTTCTTTTTCTTCTCTTTCTCTCTCTCTCCCTCTCTCACTCTCTTTTTCTTTCTCTTTCTCTTTCTCTCTCTCTCTCTCTCTCTCTCTCTATCAAATCTTCGAAGAGATAAGCGAAGGAAATGAATATTTCCTTTATTAAACGTTATTCTGTAAATGTCGGTAAACTTTTCAATAAAGAGTCCGAACGTCTATCGGTGGATCAACGAATCAGAGAAAGACAAATTCTGTTGTAACTTTTACTAAGCGAGTTATCGAGTTCTCCTTTTTTTTTTTTCCTTTTTTTCCTTTGTTTCTGTTATGTCGTAAAACAAATGTGAAAGGAAATTTTGTTGGGAATACGTATCGTATTGATGTAATACGTTGTTCTTCATCGTGTACGCAGCCACGCGTTAACATTACATATGCAACATAATGATTTCATAATCTAGGAATGGACCGAATTACGTTATTGCTGTCCACGTGGATCGATGAAATTGCATTTCCTGTTTCTTTCGAGGTTTCTTCCTCAAAAATTGTTTATTTTCATTGTCAATTGTAGTAGTAGTATTAGTAATAATAATAGTAGTAATAGTAGTAGTAGTAGTAATGTAGTAGTAGTAGCAGTAGTGTAGTAACAGTAGGAATAATGGAAGTAGTAGTAATAGTAGTAGTAATAGTAGTAATAGTAGTAGTAGTAGTAATAGTAGTAGTAATAGTAATAGTAGTAGTAGCAGCAGCATCTATGTTACGAAGCCGTTCGGAGAAAAGGTCGATTGGAGGGGGAAGCCCTCGAGAAGATTATGTAATAACCTCCTCCGACAAGTAGAAAATCGATGAACAAACGCGTACGATACCTCTTGAACGTGTACGTTGATTTTTGCGTTTGCCATTGCATTCCTCTTAGAACTTTCTTTCGAGAAATACCATACGAGAGAGATTAGAAAGAGTTTTTTTTTTTTCCTTTTTTTTTCTTTTCCTTTTTTTTTTCATTTTCTTTCTTTTCTCTTTATTTTAATCCTCGTAAAAGAACATTTCGTCATTAACTTTTCCTAGAGAATGCATTATTTTATCTTAACAATGCATAATTGAGTTATTCAAATGTCAGTTTGCTTGTTCTTTTTTTTATTTTTTTTTTTTTTTCTTTTTTTTTTCTTCTTCTTTCCCCATCTTATATTTCTGTTTATTGACAGAGAGGAACAACATTTTATTTTATATGCGATTATATCATGTATACATGTCAATGATAATTCAATCTACAATATTTCTTTGTTAATATGTTCGAAATTTAGAAATTTTCTTTTTGATTATAATATTGGATGGGTCAGTTATTGATAGCGTTCAATTATGTAATGAAAGATACCGAAGGAAAATAACGAAGGTGTTATATAAATATATATAAATATTATATATATTATATATATTTATATTATATATATAAATATTAAAAATTGAAACTTCGACGATTTCCAAGATCTCTGGTGTCTTAATATTTATCAACATTATATTTTTGCAAAAGAACTTGAATGTAAATAAATTAAAAAAAAAAAAAAGACAAACAAAACCAAAGTATATATATATATATATATATATATATATATATATATATATATATCTCGTATATACGGGGTGTTAAAAATATTTCAATCGTAATTTCATAGCCGTTTTAAGAGTTTGATCGCAAAAGCGATAAGAATGAGAATTTAAGTATGAATTCTTTCGAAATGACGACAAACTTCGTAACAAAAAACTATTCTCCATAATCGAGTCTGATAGTTAGAATAAAAGAAGGAGGTAAGAGGGGGAGGGGAAGGGGTAAGAGGCGAAGGAGACGGGAAGAACGTTACGAACCCACGTACATAACTCATACCTTTTGCGAAAGGTAATAATTTGAATTTCTCCTTAACGCGAAACTTGGCTCGGCACTTTCCATCGCTATTTAGCTCTTTTGCGACATTCACGAAATCGCCTCTGTAGGCGTTCTTTCGTAAACGTTCGAGAACGACACGATCGTTCCCGTAACGTAATATCTTCTTCCTCCTTATTGTTTTTTTTTCTTTTTCTTTTTTTTTTTTCGATTCAGCTTGCAGTTGTATCGAACGTGGTTTCTCCATATTTAGCGTTTAACGTCAAATTTTCAATCATTTCATTTGTTTACGGACACGTAATATTCTATTGATATTGTTGATGCAAATCGATCGACAACGGTTAAAAAGGAAATGGATGGAATTTCGAATGACGACAATATTTTACTGTTTTACTGTTCAAAAAAAAAAAAAAAAAAAAAAAAAGAAAGAAAGAAAGCATCACGACAATAATTCTCTGCTTCAATGATCACTTAATACGTAACTATATATGACTTTTTAATTTCTTCGAATGTATGTAAAACAAAAACAAACAACAAAATAAAAACCACAAAAACAAGACAATTCGATGTGTTATAAGATTAAAGAAGTAAAAGTTTATTATAGGATACCAATTTTTGTGTCTAAATATCTACAGGGTAGTTAAAAATAAAAATAATTATAATTGCTGATTTCGTTGATTAAAAGAATATTTGTAACGAATTATATGATATATTTTCAATGTTACAAAACGTGAGAGAGAGAGAGAGAGAGAGAGAGAGAGAGAGAGAGAGAGAGAGAGAGAGAGAGAATGAAGATATTTTTACGAAATTGTTCTCTCTTCTCTCGTGTATCTAGTGAAAAATACCTCGTTGTAAAGAAAAAGAAATAAGACTCGGCAGCGTGCGTAAGATCGCGGAGTGAAATCAGCGCATTCCTCGTCGGCCCTCTCCGAGAGTCATGCTATTGTTTCGTAGGAGACCGCCGGCGTCATTCTAAAGAGATCGCGATCCAAGTCACGAGCGATTGTACCTTTACTACCATTGTAATTATTTATAATTGCGCTTGGATTTCATTCCTGCGGCGACGTTCATTGTTCGATAATACTTATAAACGATATCTATCCGTCGTTCGATTGTGAAAATACACGATCGAGACAGTTGTTTACTCCTCTGTAAAATTAAAAAAAAAAATTATATATCTATATATATATATATATGTGTGTGTGTGTATGTGTATGTATGTATGTTTGTGTGTGTATATATATATACATATAGATAAAAATTGTGAAATAAAATTCTTCTATATGAATATTTTTTTTTCTTCGTAAGATGTAATCGATATATCTTATGTCTGTGAGAACCAAGCAGAAGCTCATTAGATCATTAAAATTCTCACACTTCTTTCCCTGTCTATATCGATATCCTAATTTGATTTTAGTTGAGAAAACGATTGACAGAGAGAGAGAGAGAGAGAGAGAGAGAGAGAGAGAGAGAGAGAGAGAGAGATTTTTTGTATTAATCAGTTTATGGTAATTTCCGATTTAACAAATAATTTTTTATGCAACAACGAAATTTGATATTATTTTATGAAAAAATTAATTCAAACAATATAATATTTGATTGTTTTTAATTTGAATACGTTTAGATTTCAAAGGATATAAAAGTTATCTACAAAAATATGAATTGAAATTTGAATAATAAATTAAAAAAAATTTTTTTTGATATATCTTTAAACTTAAAAATTATCTTTTTAAATTAACCTATATATATATATATCTTTTAGGATACAAAAACTTGCTAGCTTCAATTATTTGACATATACGAGTATATATATATTAATAGTTATAAACGATTGTTATAAACGATTATAAATAATTTGATTATATAACAGTTTTTATCCTTCAATATATTTTTCAATAATAGGTAAATCTATTAATGAATGTAGGTTGTATCCTGTGTATCGATTAAACTCGGAAATGATAATTTCACCGATTGTTATCGTTATGATTGAAACGAATTCATTCCCGAGATATGATAAAAATAGATAGATAAACCTATAACCATTGTAAATAAGAAAATGATTCACGTATCTAAAGACAAGTAGCTTGATGTGATAAACGTGTTCGATCCGTTTTTGTGGTGGAGAAGTGTCAAATGCGGAATATAAAGTCTGAGTCGAAATGGAAGCACACATATTGTAAATAACGAAACAAAAGCTATAATCTTTCATATGAGTCAGTCTTTTACGATACGTTGTTCGCGTTCCTTCCGCATTAATTGAATATCTACACTTCCAGTTGCTTCTGCGCATGCAAATACATATACACTTATATACCTTAATCGAATTGATATCAATCTTAAATAATCTTGACGAATTCTCCGAAAAAAAAAGAAAAAAAAAAAGAAGAAGAAGAAGAAGAAAAAGTCATTAAGATAATTTTTAAATCGAATCCGGCAATAAATAATAATTATTAGTTCGATTATAAAAGATTTATCGATAAAATTTCTCCGTGAAATCGAATGAATTTTTATTTTTAAAAGTACACTTTATCGATCGAATTAAATTTCTTTTATACGCAATTGTTAAAAATAACGCATTATAAAATGTATCATGATGAAGTGTACAGATCGAAGATAGAAAAATAAAAAGAAAAATTTTCGAAAGGTTTGGAGTGACACGACGTGTGTTAAAGATAAAAGAATGTGTTTCTTCGATAAACGTCATTTACGTGTTTGCTGTCATATGTATATATACATACATACATATATATATATATATATATATATATATATATATATATATATATATATAGACGTCGGCTAGACTTTACATCGTAATCATCGCGAAAATATTCGAGGGTATGAATGTGTGTAAAGATAGGAGGAATGTGTAAAGGACTGAAATTTCTTAGTTACGTCTCTTTCTTTTTCTTTCGTTCTTTTTTTTTTCTTTTTATTTTTATTTTTTTTTTTTTTTTACTTTTTTTTTATTTTCTTTTTTTTTTTTTTATCTTTTATTACATTCCCGATAAAAGATATGCGAAGAAACGAACAAAACGACGGAGGAGGAAGGAACACCGAAGGCGTGTATGACGAAATCTACGTGGAATTTCAGTGCAAAGGAAATCAAGCGGAACGTTTGTTTATTTCCTTCCACCGTCAAATTCCACTCTGGCGAGTCAATAGCGAAATAGTTTCTATAGGAACATGGGTTTACACGTTTCATTCCATAGAACGAAAGAATATTGAAATAACTAATTTATCATTCCTGATTTACATTTTTTATTTAGTCTAGAATTAGAAATTATTATGAATCCTTTATTTGATTGTCAAGTGTGTCGTTCGACATGATTTTTTTTTTTTTTTTTTTTTTATCTTTTCTTCCTTTCATTTTTTATCTTATTTTATTTATTTATTTATTTTTTTATTTAATCAATTACAAGTAAATTAATTTTAATATTTTGATAATTACTTCTTTAATATTAAATTATTTAACTTATTATCGAACTTCATTTATACATAAATATTATTATTAAAGCGAAATAAATATCTATTCTTTTATACGAATAATAATATTTCAAAATTATCAATATTTATCATATAATTTTAATCATTCAATCTTCATGGCTGATAATATAAAAATAAAATTTTTTAATCTCCAATATTATTATTATCTGTAAATTTTCTAATTTGCGATATTTTCATTAAATTCTAAGATTAAATGTAATATCAGACATTTTTATTAATACATATATATATATATATATATTTTTTTTTTCTTTTTTTAAAAAGAATTATAAAAATAAAAAAAGAACATCATTTATAATTATATCAATTCCGTTTATTATTCGACGGAGTTAATCAGTTCGGTTTATCAGTTCGATTAATATTATAACATCTATGTGTATAAAAATATGGAATGCATCGAGGTATAAAGAAATAGTTATTTATCGACATGAAGAAAAATATGAATAATTTTGAAAGGTATTAAAATTTTACGAACATACATACGTATTATTTACGCATTACTTTTTACGTTCGTTGAGTCGAGTTGTGAACTCGCTAAGTCGTTTTAATAACCTTGGCATATCAGCGTCATATTGACTTACCGTCGATTCACCATTTGATTCCTCCCTCCGCCTATGGCTCTGTTTCACTGTGTCCTTTATTTGAAAATTTATATATATATATATATATATATATATATACACATACATACACGTATATATACACTCATATATACATACACAGATACATCATGCATCTTGTGCATGTTTTATGCACGCACAAACATATACGTACGTATGTATGTACATACATTTACGCACTCAGTCGCACCTTGTTATAACAGTAGTAGGGCAGAAATGTTGTAAGGCCAAGGGCACGCTACTAGAATCGTGATTCACGTAGCAAGAATGGAATTGAAAATTGTTGTCCCTGAGCCACGAGTTTTCTCTCTCTTTCTCTCTTTCCTCTCTCTCTCTCTCTCTCTCTCTCTCTCTCTCTCTCTCTCTCTCTCTCTCTCTCTCTCTCTCTCTCTCTCTCTCTCTCTCTCTGGAATTCTATGCAACAATACCGTCGTTGTTTCAAAGGTCACGTTTTTTCTTTACCTTCTGAAGCTATATAAACGTATGAGTATACATGTAATTATATTCACGTGGATCATGAACGTATACACATATGCAGTAACAAAACTTGTCCTTATTTTATAATGATCTATCTGTAACATTACATGTTTATTATTACATCATGTATTGATATTCTTCGTTACGTCGATATGTAATCGTTCGCATTACATTTCCTTATTACTTTTTTTTTTTTTTTAGCTCTCTCACGTTCGTAATAATAAGCATTTTGTTGTTCGGGAGAATTGATATATTATTAAAACTTGATATCAGAGTTTTCATTTGATCGTATAAATTAATTTTGTATAAACAATTTTTTGTTATCTTTAAAATAATATTATATAATGTGTAACTTATAGTTATCAATTAGCTTATAATTTTTGTTAATAACAATTGAATTATTTTTGTCGATGAACAAATAAAATAAGACAGATATTTATTTATATATGATATATATAAATATATATATATATATATATATATATATATATATATATATGTGAATGTGGCCATTTCAATGTTACTCAGCGTTAAAGAAAAGTAAATTTTTCTTATTCGATTATTTGGATCATGGATATTTTTCTTTTCTCTCGGTTGAACAATTTTTAATTTTTCTTTTTTCTCTTCTCCTTTTTCTTTTTCTTTTTTTTTTTCTTTTTTAAATCTCACAAATATAGAATTTTATTGAAAATTAAATGCACGTTTACATATATGTCTATATGTATATGCACGTAGACAGATGTATAATACATACGTACGTACATTTGCGTTAATAGTAGTCGTTACATAATTAAGGACGATCTAATTAATTGTTTTCATCTATGTATCTATTAATTATACACCAGCAAATGGAAGCGTGTAATTTAAACGACAACGTAATACTCTGACGTAGCTGTTAAAGATTATTCTCTATTAAGACGTTCTAACGTTCGTAAATTAAAGAAGGAATCGATCTTACTACTTTATCATCCGTTTTATTCTCATAATTTCTTCATTTTATTATCGTCAGAATTAAAATTTTTTTATTATACCATTTATACGATTATTATCATTACAAGTAAGAATATATATATATATATATATATATATATATATATATATACATATATATAGTTGTCTGTTATTACCTGTGTTATTTCATTTTTCTTATTTAATTAACTTCAATTTAATCATCCTCTATGTACACAGTTTATTCACACTTATTTATAGAACATATATAAAATAAAAGTTCATCTCTTTTTCTCTCTTTATCTCTCTCTCTTTCTCTTTTTCTATCTCTTTCTCGGAATATGAGAGAATGATAGAATAATTATCTAAATTGTTAACATTTTCAATTATAGTTATTTCATAATATTTCCTTTAAATTTTCTTTCTGTTGCATATAATATATATATATATATATATATATATATATATATATATTTTTGTCGGTCATTGAAAAGGATTAAAATAAATAAGCTACACATTCTTTCTTTCCCTCTCTCTCTCTCTCTCTCTCTCTCTCTCTCTCTCTCTCTCTCTCTCTCTCTCTTTTTCTCTGTCTGATTAGATACGAATTGAAAATAATTTCGCGAGTTAATTCTTTCGAAAATAAATCGATGGACATTGGCGTTATCGCGGCGGCAGCGAATACTCTATCGTGGAATTCTCTTGGAATTTCGGGTCGGTTACAGCATGAAAAATTGTAAGAACCTTTGAGAAGTTCGTAGGTAGGTAAAAGGTAAAGGTAAAAGGGGACTAAGAACCCTACCGCCTCAGGGAACATACCATATGCGAGGCGCGCGATCAGTATCGTCAGTTTTACCTATCTCTTTCTCTCTCTCTTTCTCTCTTTTTCTCTTTCTCTCTTGCGTATATACATACATACATACGTATATATATCTACGAACACATACTTATATACACAGCTGCTATTCGTGCATACGTGCAAATACACATATATTGATGCACAAAAACAGTGTGTGTGTGTGTGTGTGTGTGTGTGTGTGCGTGCGTGCGTGCGTGCGCGCGCATATGTGCGAGCGCTTCCGGAAACCGAGGAGCCCATCCGGCGTGCAGGTAACGCGTATGGTGGTGGGGGAGGAGTAGGAGGTCGAGGGGGAGAGGCAGCGCATTCCGAAACGCATCCTGTAGCATCGGCGAATCTTTCGTGCGCACGCGTGCTATTCACGCGTCTATACTTTTTTATACGCGTGCGTGTGCGCATGCAAACACATTCATTCCTAAGCTTTGACACATACTCGTCTATCTACACATACATACATGCATGTATATATATATATTCCTATGTGCACGCAAGCGCGCGATCACGTACGCACGAACGCACACATATACGTATGTATACGAACGCGATAATGCATCGTCTTAACTCGTTTCAAGATGTTTAAACAACTTATATATATATTTCAATGAAATACATTTCGTTAAATTTATATGTTAACTATTAAATAAATAATTGTATTATTGTATTAAAGAAGATAAACAATAATAATATAACGAAGTTTCTATATAGGACGTAATATTTTTTAATATATTTTTTATCAATTATGTATCTTTTATCAATTAATGATTATTTAAATTAAATGAGCTACAAATACTTTCTCTCTCTCTCTCTCTCTCTCTCTCTCTCTCTTTTTATTTTCAAATGAAAACATTAAGAATCCTTATCCTTCTAATATATGTATATGAAAAACACGTACCATTGCGAGTGAAAAAGAAAGAAAGAGAGAGAGAGAGGTAGGGGAAGAGAGGGAGAAAGAGAGGGAGAGAGAGTTAATTTTTTTTTGATAAAACTAGATTAAGGGAACCTGTTCTCAATGACCTTGACCTTGGCATATGTTGTCAAGGTCACCGTTCTGTGTAACTATTAAAAGGTCTTCTTTGCTGTCGCTCGTTAATGTAATGAAATGCTATTATCTGTAAAAGAATTTTCACGAATTTTGTTTAATTTACAGTGACCGTGTACGTTTTATAAAAATACATATATATTCTTAATCAATTCATTTCTTTTTTTTTTGTTTTGTATGTGTAGTAAATCGAATACGTAGGCGGGGCATCCTTAGCCTGAAAAAAAAATGAACTTAACCCAGCCCATCTTCTAAATGTGAAAAATGATTCGTTAGTTAGTCCTTCGAAAATTTTACCATTTAATATTTGAGAAAATATATCACCGCGTATATGATCTTCGAAAAATTATTTTAAAAAATAATCGAGTTTCGAGGAAAAAATCTTTTTCTCAGTCCAGACGCAACCCAGGCCATAATCCCCGCCCATTCTTACGATTTTTTTTTACAATTTATTACACATAAATAAAAAAAAAAAAAAGAAATGAATCTGTTAACAATATATTTTATAAAACGTATGTAATTATTTAGATCGTTTTCGAATATTACAAAAAGTTCATGAAAATTTTTTTTTTTTTTCTTTTTTTTTTTCTTTTTTTTTTTCTTTTTTTTTTTTCTAACAACTTATTTACTAAACGACGAGAGCTACGTTGGTTAAGATCTTTCGATTGTTACTTCGAACAGTGACCTTGACAACCATATGTCAAGGTCAAGCAAAACATCGTTAGCTGGCTCCCCTAATGTAAAACTTTTTCTTTTCTTTTTTTTTTTTTTTTTTTTTTTTTTTATTTACTCGCACTTCTAATCGTTCGATATTTTTTCTATTTTCTCTTTCCCGTTTCTGTCTGTCTTTCTTTCTTTCTTTCTTTTTTTCCCCTTTTTTTCTTCTTTTTATTTATTTTGGATTGATCTACAATGTACAAGTTAAATAGGTATTTATGTCTCTCATTGTCAGTTAAATTATGCTTCTCTCTCTCTCTCTCTCTCTCTCTCTCTTTTTCTTCTTTGAGAGCACGCTCTCGGGAGAATAAAATTAGGATGAAACACGTGACGGGTAGACGAAGAGGAATTCCGTGTCTTCTTTTCATTCTTTCTTTTTTCTTTTTCTTTTTTTTCTTTTTCTTTTTTTTTTCCTTTTTCCTTTTCGTTCATAACTTGGAAGGTCGGACAAGGTCGGATATGATTACCTCCGTATATACCAAAGGAAGGGAACGTGGTCGAACGATGTTTTTTACAGTCTATTGTGAGAAGAAGAAAAGATATATTTTTTATTTGTGGACTGTCCAATCTATCGATTTTAGTTTCTTTATTAATTTTGAATCTTATCCTCCCTCCGATAAATTAGAAAGTACAGTGAGAGAGAGAGAGAGAGAGAGAGAGAGAGAGAGAGAGAGAGAGAATAAGAGAATAAGAATTTCTTTCTTTCTTCTTTTTTTCTTTTGAAAGGACTGCTCTATTTCTTCCCTCTTTTTCTTCTTATTACAGATTTACAAAGCCGCAAACATTCGCCGATTGTATCGGAAACGAGCTCCCTCTTGGCTGGGAAGAGGCCTATGACAAACACGTGGGTGCTTACTACATCAATCATGTCAATCGTAAGTTTCCAAAAACGGATTTTCGGATTATGTGTACGTTCAAATATTGTCGATCGGTTCTAATCCATTTAACAATTCTTTCCTCTTTGATTAATTTCAGAAACAACTCAACTCGAGGATCCGCGGCAGGAATGGCGGGCAATACAAGAGGCCATGCTACGGGAATACCTTCAAACAGCGCAGGACGTTCTCGAGGTGAGCTTTTCAAAATCTTTATTTCTTTTTTTCTTTTCTTCTTTTTTCTGATATTTTTTTTTCC
>NC_140813.1:6342500-6345000 GCF_050613455.1 Vespa mandarinia | reverse complement strand
GCAAGCCAAGAATTCTTTGGATTTCGTGCCATGCGGCTAGAGAATGTCTGGCTTGGATCCGACGAAAGTATTTCGGAAGAGCCGTTCGTTGCTTCCTTCTAGTCTCGCACGCACCCCTCCTCGTTCAACGACGGACCCTCGAGATGCGAGAGGAATCTTAATTGTCATTTATTTTTGCCCACCTCCGCCTACACATACATACATATATACAGGGTGTTTCACCTAACTCGAGCACTTGAAATATAATCGTTTCTCATTTGACGATGTGAAAAAGAAAATTAACGGTGGAAAAAGAAGAAGAAGAAGAAAATAAAAAAATAATCTAAAAAGAAATTCTGAAAAGAAATTTTGAAAAAGGATCTAAAAAAAAAAAAAAATGAAAGCGTCTAAGAAAGTGTTGAAAAAAGATTTAAAAAAAGATTTGAAAAAAAAAAGGATAGACAATTATTTTATTCAGAGATAGAGGGAGAGAGAGAGAGAGAAAGAGATCAATATTTTGATTGTTATCAAATTTGTTTTCAATCGACATATTTCTTTCTCATCGCAATGTTGTACCCTTCATTTCAACACATTTAAGTACATTTTTGAATATATTTATTGAATTCGAATGTGATTTCTTTTTATTTTCAATGACTATTGTAATTGCAATACGTCCAAGTAGGATACTTTTGTCGTATATGAAATGTATCGATGTTAATTCGAAAGATATAAAACATTTTTTAAAACGAATTATTTTTTAACCGAACATAGATTAATTTCTTATTTAAAATTATTTAAAAAATTTATATCGCTTGAGATCATCTAATATTGTTTAATTCGTATTTTTTAAAGTTATTATCGTAATAAAAAATATATATTAATATATTTCAAATACTTTAGTTTGGATGAAACATCCTGTATATATATACATATCTCTCTCTCTCTCTATATATATATATATATATATATATATATATATGTATATATATATATACCTACATTGCATAGGCAGATAATCTTTTTGATTCTTAACGTGCAAATAAATTCAAAATCGATTACCAACAGGAAAAGAGTCTACGAGTTTTCAAGGATAACGAGATCATCTAAATAATTTTTTAGTCTTCTTCTTATTTTTCATGTCGATCCTTTCCATTCGTTATTTTATGATAAAACCCTATCTTAATCGATGCCATATCGTAAATTAATAAATAAATTCATCGGTTTCCACGTTATTCTTGATGTAATATAAAACGTTAATGCAATGAATAATCAAAGATGATGATGATGATGATGATGATAATAATGATGATGATGATGATGATGATGATGATGATGATGATAATGATGATGATGATGATGATGATGATGATGATGATGATGATGATGATGATGACGAATAAATTTTTAATACGAAATTGTTTTGCTTGTTAACTATACGGAAAGAATTTTCACGAAGGACTGAAAAGAATGTTGCTCGTTATCATTTTTTTTCTTTTTTTCTTTTTTCTTTTGCATATTTCATTTAAAATATTTGTACAATTTCTTTCGTAAAATTTGAGAAAAGAAACAGACTGGAGTATAACGTGAAGTAAAAAAGTAGATCAACAACAAATACCACGTATCTTTTATTTATAAAAATTTAATTAAAAACATTAACAAATAATAATTAATATTTAATATAATATTAAATATTATCGTAACAAAAAATGAATTAAATAACTGATAGTTATTATTTTTTTGATTGATATTTTTGTAAAAGGTAAGCAACGTTCAAAGGCTCGTTGAATTTTATTTAAAATTTACAACAAGTAACAATTAAAAAAAGAAAAGAAATAAAAGAAAGAAACGATAGAAATGAAAGAACAGAAAAGAAAAGAAAGAGTGAATTTTCTAGATATTTCTTAGCTCATACAATATTCCTCGTAACTGACCGGTTACAACGAAGTTCTTGTTCTCGAAGTTACGACGAAACTGTGTGAAACGAAGGGAGAACAACTTCGTGAATGTCTCTGTCTAGAAATAGGAACCGGCTCGTGCTGTTGCTGCTGCTGCTGCTGCTGTTAATTTAAATCTCTCACCGGCAGGTGTAACGTCTAGTCGATTGTAGAGTAGTGCGACGGGACGCGTGGTTTCTGGCAAAGCTTCTGCGAATGTAGCCGTGCATGCTCGAGGAAAGTGCATTAGATACCGAAATGTATCTCTGACATTACCCACGCTGAAAATAGCGCTTACGGTACGTCCGTGCGAGCTCCTTTGCCGACGGGATGAGAGAAAGAGAGAGAGAAAGAGAGAGAGAGAGAGAGAGAGAGAGAGAAAGAACGTATCATAACGGTTCGAGACTCGAGCCGAAGTCATTGACATCGTCATCGACGAGCATCGGCCAAATTTTGTTTACACCGACTTCTTCGATGACGTGGGTGGGTACTTGACTGACGACATCCCGCAGCGAGACATCATCCTTCGTTACCATTTTACACGATGATTCGATCATTCGACGATCGTATTGTTTATGTTTTTCTCA
>NC_140813.1:6302500-6337500 GCF_050613455.1 Vespa mandarinia | reverse complement strand
TTTTCTTCGTTCTTTACTCGCGATAAGACTTCCCGAGAAATCTCGATATAGACTCGGACACGTCGGTCATCTTGAAGGAATCTCTCCAGAGCTCGGTTTCCGATTTCATCTTCCGACGATAGAAGGAGATCGGTACACACGACAAAAGGGAGACGAGAGACGAATTCGAAAGAAGCTTAGGACGAGTTCTCGGACTTGGAATTCTGACCTCCAATCGTCTCTTTCTTTGTAATTCTATCTAGTTATCGTTACGAAATCTTTTAATAACCCATATGAATTAGGAGAATATTAAATTTCTATTACGCTTTTTAATTTCATTATAATATTAACGATAGCCATGTGACAAATATTTTTTTTATTTAAATTTAAAATATACATATATACACAAGAATTTATATATATATATATTAAATATATATAATAATATTTGTATATAATTAATTTATTTCTATATTAGTAATATATATTTTGTGTATCGATATTATAATTATATTGATATACGTACATCTATGTAATTATACATGTGCTCGTACACATATATATATATATATGATATAATACGTATAATATACGTTCTAATGACAAACTTATAACTTATAATATATTTCGATTTTACGTAAAATCAGATAAAAATTTGTAATTTGTATATTCTTATATATCGTATTGGACTATCCTATCATTCATAAGGCTATATAACAACGCTGATATACATGTCAACGAGTTAACTCATTGATCGAGAATCTTTATCGTCGATACCGGTAATCATCGACTTCTTCTTTCGTAATGTATCATACAATCGATAATCTACGGACCACGTGTTGTAAGATTATACTTCGTTAGAAAATCACGATAACGACGAAAGATCGTGAATCGTGACCTTGTCGCTTATACAAGGACACCGACTTTCTTTTTCTACTGCTGGCACAGATCGATCTACCGTGAAAGAAGTTTAATCGAATGCGTTTCTTTCTATAACATCGATATCAATCCAATTCATTCGATTTCTTTATAAAAGCAAGAATGCATAAATTTTTTAATCCTCACATTCTATCGACTTACAAGGCTTACATGAATTCAAGCACGTACAACTTATGTATTCATATATATATATATGTGTGTGTGTGTGTGTGCGTGTGTGTGTGTGTGTGTGTGTGTGTGTGTTTAAAGATCATCGTTATACGAAAACTAAATAATATTTTTTTTCTTCTTTTTTTTTTCTTGCTTTTTTCTTTGCGATATAAAACATCCGACAGCTTAGGCTATAAATATCTTACGTATATATTTTATTACGCGATCCATTTGAAGAAAAAAAAAAGAAAGAAAGAAAGAAAGAAAGAAAGAACTCCACTTGGCGAGCGTTTGTTTGTAACGATACGTCAATCGATACGTCGACCTTTCATTTAGCGTTAGATAGCGAAGTATTCGAACGTCTCATGAATCCAAACAAATTCAAAGTTCACGATATTATCATATTATTTCATATTATTAATTTCCTGTCGCCTTCTTACTCCCAACACTCTCACTCTCTCTCTCTCTCTTTCTCTCTCTCTCTTTTTCTCTTGTACATAATCGCTATCGAATTATTTCATATTATTAATTTCCTGTCGCCTTCTTACTCCCACCACTCTCACTCTCTCTCTCTCTCTCTTTCTCGCTCTCGCTCTCTTCTTCTCTCTCTCTCTCTCTCTCTTTTTCTCTTGTATATCATCGCTATCGAAATGAACAATAATAAAACTTCGTTAATTAAATTAGATCATCGACAATCATAGTCATTTTCATTTTTTAATTATAAAAAGGAGAAAGGGCAGATTAGCGATAACAATTTATATTTATCAATGAAATTATATTATCCTTATTATTTTATCCTTCGCATAAATTGATTGAAATTCATTCTGTTTTTACATCATTCAGTTTTTTCTTTTTCCTCTTTTTCTTCTTCTTCTTTCTTTTCTTTTTTTTACCCCCTTTTTCGTTTTATTTCTTTACTTTTTTTTTTCTTTTTGCTTTTTCTTTCTTTTTTCTTTTTTTTTTTTTTTTTACATAAGAATAAATAAAATCCACATCCGTGCGGCGAGCGAGGTAAAGAGTTGGGTAGATGACGCGCATCGTACGCAGAAATTCCGAATATTCTTCGTTCGTCGAGGGGTAAAGAGTTATCGGTAGGTAGGCCGCGATGATAGCATCGCATTCCATTCATATCAGCATCGGTCGCTCGGCTGTTGCAGGCTGCCCCGCCCCTTCTTCCCCCTCCCCATTACCTCTCTCTTTCCCTACTTCCTATCCTCCTCCTCCTCCTCCTTCTTCTTCTTCTCTTTCTCTCTCTCTCTCTTTCTTTCTCTTTCTTTCTTAGTTTCTTCGCGCCCGCGCAAGTACAGTTGTAGGAGCTCTTTTACGTGACCGATCGCCATCATGGCCTTGCACAGCGCATTCCTCTTCCAAAATACATTAAAAGGAATGATAGAATTAATGACAATCGTTCGCTATTAAAAATGATGTTAGAAATTTGAATTCGAGATGAAAATTAAATGGAAACGAGGATAGGACGGAATCGTGGAAAGGGGCGGGAGGGGGATGGGAGATGCGTGGGAGTAGTACGTAAATAAATAAAAAGGAAAAAATAAATAAATAAATAAATAATCACAGAACAAGCGAGATTGAATGGATTTAGTTTTCTGAGTAATACTTTTAGGATCGTTCAACTGAAACTCAGTGAAATGAGAAATTTCATGTATCGATATGTTTGCGTTTATGTTTGTTTTATAGGGACCTTTACTACTTATACTTACTTATTCTCGTCTTTATTGAATAGAGATCAGCATGGGTATGTCTAAGACAAATTCTATGGGATTATCTATCGGTAACACACACACACACACACACATATATGCATATGTGGGTATGTATACCGATAATAAATATCGATTGGCCGAAGATTAACGCCTTTCTTTAGATTCGTATCTTTATCGTCAATCCTACATTATTAAATTGTTAACTGGTTTAGATTTTTGATCGTTCTACGTTGATTTATGAAATTTATTTTGATTGATAATAAAATGGTTAGGATAAAGATAGGAAACTTGGAATAAATTGATGAATCGTAAAATGAAGATGAATTGGGACGTATAATTTTGTTTTTTCTCTCTTTTCTTTTTTTTTCTTTCGTTCCTTTTTTTTTTTCTTTTTCCTTTATAGAAGTGAGAAACAAATGATTTATTTATTCATTTATCAGGACAAAAGTGAAATCCTAGTAACGAGTTAACTCGTTCCTCTCGATTAATGTATTGAGAGAAGTATAGTTTTACAAGGCCAGTGAGTTTTATTTATCATAAATGAAACGTATGAATTAACATTATTCGTTCTTCTGATACATTCATACATAGATACATTCCTTCGGGATTTTTTGTTACTCTTAAAACACATTCGTCGTTGCTTCGTTGTACAAAAAAAGAAAAGAAAAAAAAAAAAAAATTCTCGTTTAGTCGATTCGTCCATAATACATTATTTTTTTTTTCTTCTCAACTCGGTCGCATAATACAAACTTAATCATTTAGTTCGTTCGCTTTAATGAACGTTTTCTGTTATAAATTATTATTCGTAGAAAATATTGAAAGTTTAGTAATGTGTAATGTCCTCTTATTGTTTCTTGCTTTAAAATGAGTTTGACACGCTTGACCAAGTTCGATAGTTATGTGCTTTCGTAGATATATATATATATATATGTATAATACGTACATATATATGTATTTATGAACACAAAAAAAAATAAGTTTACACGAGCGTTCCTCGGGAGTAACCAAGTACTTGAAACTTTCCCTAGAAGGAATTTATTAAATCTCCTTTTATCTCAGCGATAAGTTAAAACCGCCGACGTAGACGTATGGTACAACTACAAGTATCTCGTATCGTCGTGACGCAAATAATCTCTCTCTCTTTCTCTCCCTCTCTCTTTCGATTCTTATCTTTTTCGTAGACGCTACATACCATAAATACGTGTTATTTGACCGCACGGATCAAATCGTGATTATAATAACGGAAGTTCGCAGTACTTTTTCATCGCTCGTGAGACGTCGGAATTCGTTAGAGAAAACGATTACTGGCGTGCCTTTGGTATCTCCTAGATTGTTTAGATCACGTATTAGAGATCGAGTATTTTTTTCTTTTTCTTGTTCATAACTCGCAGGATTTTCTATACGAAGCAATTGCACTCATGTTAATCTAATGTAATTTCGATAAAATCATCGAATCGAAACAGGATTGTTCTGTTATTTTTGTTTTGTTTTGTTTTTTTTTTTTCTTATTTTGTCTACGTTATAACAAATGAAAATAACGTTGAATTCATCGAATAATGATTATCGAAGGAATAGAGCTATTATTTAAACGTAATCTTATTTAGATTTATTTAGTCTTATTTAGATTTTAAGTAGCTTTGAATGTGATTCAAATCGAAAAATACAAACGCACACTTAGAAGTAGAATCGAATGATAATTAGAATTAGCGTGATTTCGCATGAAAGGAATCGGGGAATGTATGGTGCGAGAAACGATATCTTTTCCGAGCGATGATTCGAGATATGCGTTATCTCGATCCAAAACATGTGCGAAAATACGTCGTTCCGGTCTGGGAGCACCATTCCGTATTCCTCTTCGTAAATAAATGGAATATTTTTTCCCCTTTGTTCCTTTAAAAAAAAAAAAAAAGAAAGAAGGAAAAAAATAAGGAACAAAAAAAAAAAGAGAAAAAGAAGATGAAAAGAAAGGAACAACAAAAGATAAGAAAAAAAATGAGAAAGAAGTAATGGACATTTCGAGCTATAGAATTTTTGCCATTACGCGCATCTTATGCGCATTTTGTGTTACGCGCGCGCGCGCGCGTGTGTGTGTGTGTGTACTAAAGATTTCTTAAAAAAAAAAAAAATTACAAAATTACAAAATAAATAAAAAAGAAAAAAGTAAAAAAATTGCCAACGAGAGAGAAAGAGAGGTAGAAAAAGAGAGAGAGAGAGAGAGAGAGAGAGAGAGAGACAAAGTATACGAATACGATTTTTTTCACATTCATATTTTTCACTTTTCTTCCCTTTCTTTCTTTTTTTTCTTTCCTTTTCTTCTATGATAAAGAAGCCAAGAGAAAAAGAGATGAAAAAAAAAAAACAAAAAACGAAAGAAAAAAAGAAAAGGGCAATTTCGCGATTCGGGGCCTCCGATCGGATTCAGATGAAGTACCACCAACGCTTCGGGAATTTTCGTCGAAGGCTCTGCACACTCAGGGCCGACAGCTGCGGCAAAGGAACGCGCAGCACACGGAGACTGCAATCGACCGAGGACGGGCCTCGGGTCCGACGTTAGAGAGAGAGTAGTCTTGGGCCCCGAAGACAGGTGGCCGGCTGCGCGAGCCTCCGAGAAACGTGTACGTTCCTCGAACGCGGGGCAGCCGCATGCTTAGCTTCCTCCTGAAATTGAATGCGCGCCTGAAATACATCTTCGCAGCGGCGTTTATGATAATTGCACGCGCCGTGTGGCGCCAGTGCCTTCTGCCTGGCTGCTCTCGCTTGCCCCACTCTCCTTCCCCTCTCTCGTTTCTCCTCCTCCCCATCCCCTCACCCCCACACACACCCTCGTCTCAACTCCTCCCTCGCGTCTCCCCGCCTCCCCCCACCCTTGTCCAACCGATCCCGCGTACCCACCCCCACCCCTTTTCTTTTCTTTTTCCTTAGAGAGAGAGAGAGAGAGAGCTGCTGCTGCTGCTGCTGTTGCTTGCTATCTCTCTTTCTCTCGTAGATTTTTTTCTACAACCTATTCTTCTCTCTACTTCTTACATTCTTTTATTCTTGGTATTCGTTTCGTTTCGTTTCTATTCTTTCGATCTTTGAAAAATTGAGACACTTAATACAATGTCTGCTTTATTATCGCGTGATCCTTCAATCGTTCTTAACATCACGAAAACGTTATTTTATTCATTTCCGTTAAGAGGGGTTGGTGGATGGGGGAGATAACCGATGGGGGCTTTGTACGAAATGAAATTTTTTTTTCTTTCTTTTTAGTTCATGCGTTCATGCGTGTTACATAGTTCTTCGACACAGAAAACTTTTCTATTCGTTTGTTCTTTTATTTCTTTTCTCTTTTCTTCTTTTTCGTTATTGTTGTTGTTGTTTTTACTGTTGTTGTTGTTGTTGTTGTTGTTGTTATTTTCTTTTTCCGTTTTCTTCCTTTTTCTTTCTTTCTTTCTTTCTTTCTTTCTTTCTTTTTTTTTTTTGGTTTTGTTTTCTTCTTCTTTGTATACGAAGAACAAGCGAGAAGGAATTTGTAAAAGAGTGCAAGGCTTCTTAGTGCAAGAGGCCGCGTGTACACTGGCGGCCTTGCATTAGCCACGGATTCCCGTTCCTCTTTCGCTTCTACTCTTTCCCTCCTCTTCTCTCTCTCTCTCTCTCTCTCTCTCTCTCTCTCTCTCTCTCTTTCTCTCTCTCGCTCTTTCATTTTCTCTCGACAGCCACGTGCGCCTCGAGAAGCTTCTTTTATATCCTTGCTCTTTGTTCGGCAGCAGCTGTCCGCCCCAAGAAATTCCTTTCTCGACCGTCAGCAGCCCGATTCCTCCTGATTCCTCGTGCGTCCTCTTCGCACTACGTGAATCCGAAGTAGACATCACCGGTCCCCTTTTGCTTCTCTCTTTCTCTTTCTCTCTCTCTCTCTCTCTCTCTCTCTCTCTCTTTCTTTCTTTCTCTTTCTCTCTCTTTTCCTTTAGAAACACGCTATATCTCTCCTGAGTCACGAAGTCCCATCGGATTTATATCTTAGTCGTATCCAAGGAGCCAATGTCCGATGTAAAAAGTAGTCGATGGAAAAGATGCTTTCCTTCTTACCTCATCCTATCACCCCCTATAGATAGATAGTTATTATGTATCGGCTATGATCGAATAAATATAAATAAACTTTTGTGGAAAGGGAAAGAATGTTTCTTCGAATGGATGGCCGATACATAAGACGAATTTCGAGACGATACGTAAGAGTACTCTCTCTTGCTTTCTCGTATACATGTGTGTGCGCGTGTGTGTGTATGTGTGTGTGTATGTATGTATGTATGTATGGCTTAAGCATCGCAGTCTCCTCTCTCCTCGAACAGAAACGAATGACGAAATCGAGATTTAGTTTCACAAAAATTCTTCGGATGCCAAAAGAAGTTCCCTTCCAAGTATGGCATCATTATTTACGTTTTCTCATTGGATGGCTTACGTATATACGCTTACATACATACACATATATATATATATATACTCTTATATATATCTATGTACTTATTTCGATGGATTCCTTTTTATTATCTATCATCGGTAGTGGTTAACAACGTGGAAGGGAAAAACGAAGAGGAAGAGTAAAATTTGCACAGCCGCCTTATCGCCCGACTATTTCTGGTTGGACGTTTTTATTTCGATATATCGTTGAGACGATATCGCGACAATATGATGCTTGTCTCTTTTTCTTTCTTTTTTTTTTCTTTTTTTTTTGTCGAACGTATGCGTATGTACATATGTGTTTTATATATATATATATATATGTATATATATAAGGTGTCCTATTTAACTCGAACGACTTTAATATTTTCTTTTTTGTCTTTTTCCTTTTTTTTTTTTTTTTTTTTTCTTCAAATGTTATGAAAAATATATCAAAAATGTTATTCAGCTAAGAGAAAATGAAATATGTTATTGGCATTAAAGTCTATATAGTTTGCAATTTAGTACATTACGATAGTAAAAAATATTGGCTGTTTGAGAGATTACTGAGTCATTAGAAAAAATAAACGTTGATGAAAAATGTCAAACAACATGACTGTGCTTATTTTAATGCATACTTTGCAAATAATAATAAATAAAAGTATAGAATTGATTATGTATACGATATTTGTTTAGTCGAAGAAAGAAGGTTACGATCCGAAGGATGAATATCAATAAGGCCGACAAGACGTCGATTCGATTAAAATCCGAATTTATTCGTTAATGACGCTAAATAATCCCCAATATTCTAATACTTTTCGACATGAAATAAAAAACATTCCGATCAAGTTGCAGTTCTATCGAACGATCAAATCATAATTAAAATAATTAGACAAATTCTGTAGCCTGCTTGTATTCACGCTTGATTTTACGAGTCATTGAATTTTTATTATTGTCTGTGAAGGCATTAAAGAACTTACGATAAAACATCGTTGAAAAACACAAAAGAACCTGCTTTTGCTGATAATATTCCATAAGTAGTATGGTATCATTACTTTATCGTTTCCAATACATTTCATCCAAATTTTGAGCATTAACGTCGTTCGAATAAAAAATTATCGATGATCTTGAAATTTCGAAAAAGATGATCTTGGAAAAAATGTCTCTTCGATCAAAAGAGTTAATCCTCAATTTTTTTTCATCAACATTTATTTGTACCATTAAAAGCAACGAGAATATTTAATTATTCGAATTGACAATTTCTTAATGGGCCTTTTTGACAAATGCGTCCAAATAAATCCACAACGAATTAATATTTCTTCAAATTATTTTTATAAAATGTTTACGCTGATTATTGCACGCACGTAATGTTCATAATTAATTTAAGTAAGTATAGATATGATTAATATATTAGAAAAGAAAGCTCTTAAAATCTATAGAATATTTTATTGATATATATATATATATATATATTTAATATACCAGTTTAATCTTCTGTCCTATTAGTGTGCTCAGTTGTCTGATATTTCTGGACTACGTTTGAAACATTATTAATGATGTATGATTATCGAACGACGTAGTATAGACGTCAATAGTCGACATATATAAGACGTATAAAGATTTTAAAGTTATGTGAGACACCCTATATATATATATATATTATATATATATTATATATATATATATATACACTTATACGCGTACGTTTAATCGCAAAGTAGTCGCGTGATACTTCTATCGCATTTGATAATAATATTGTATGAAATTGTATCGTCCTTATACAATGCAATCGAAGTAGATATTATTTTTAAAGTCATTCAACCACTTATTTGATCCGTTATCATCTTCAATATCGATCGTTTCTATTTTATCGTTAATAATATTGACATTTTTCTTGACTTTTTTCCTTCTTCTTCTTCTTCTTCTTATTTTCTTTGTTATAATTTCGTAAATAAATTTCATTGCCTCTTCGACCATGTCTATTTCTGTATCTTCCTCCCCTTTTTTTTCGATTATATGTCGATGGCATAACATTGAGTATTGTTAATCATTTTAAATATTCTATCGATAAGATTATACGAGTCCGTTGATCACTATAGAGCTTCGTTTTGCTTTTTCGTCATCGTCTTGAGGTAATCGTGTTGTTCGGGGTTCCTATATCTCTCTTTCTATCTCTCTCTCTCTCTCTCTCTCTCTCTCTCTCTCTCTCTCTCTCTCTCTCTTTCTCTCTTTCTCTCTCTCTCTCTCTCTCTCTCTCTCTCTCTCTCTCTCTCTCTCTCTCTCTCTCTCTCTCTTCCTCTCTTTCTCTCGAGTCAAGAGGCACGAGACCCATTTCATACGGAATTCGGTAGCCACAGGGCGATCACGTGAGCACCCGGTAGCATCCAGCCTCCTAAACCTAATCATTTTAATCTCAGAGCTGGTTCCTCCGTCGACGGTAGCTCTCATCGAGCGAGCCCCTCGGATCGGTTTGAGTCCAATCTTCCACAAAAGTCACGTCCAAGAGGAAACCTTAGAACCTTAGAAGGTCGCAGTTATTTTTCTCGCATCCGCTCGATTTTCGTCCCTCGTGTAATCGGATAGGTATGCGTAATCAAGCCTCATCGTTTCTTGAAGCTACCCCCGATCTTCCGTTATCCTTGATAGTTAACTAAGACTAATGGTTGAAGAAGATCCTTGGAAAGGCAAAACAATTCGTATGATCCAAAAAATTTCTCCATACGAACAAAAGAGATTCTACGTTCGTATACGTAAGAAAATAACTTTATTAATTGCCATCGTCGAATTCGAAAGATTCGATATAATAAAATTGGTGCAGGCGAAAGGAAGAAAGAAAGAAAAAATTTCGCTTGGATTGCGAAATTAGCGTAGGATACAGTTCCGTTCATATAGAATTGACATTGACCTCGTGAGGTTTCCCTCTCTGTCTATCCGTCATCCGGTTATCCTTCTATCCATCCATCTCTCTGTTCTACGTAGGAGCCAGGGCGGTGGTTAGCGCGAGCTATAAAAGGGGCCTCGAGTCGGAGAAGCTGCCATTCGTGCTGTTCAGTAGTGGGGGTAAGGCTCCTGCTCAGCGAGGCCTCATCGAGGCCCCATCCAGGCCCCATCGAGAATACTTTGTCCAGGCCTCGTCCAGGCTTCGTCCAGGCTCCGTCCAGGCTCCGTCGAGCCACGTTCAGATAAATATGCGGGAGGGGCCGGAATTCCTCACTCGGCTGCATTCCATTCCCTCCTCCTTTTCCTTCACGACTGGTCTCTCTCTCTCTGTCCCTCTCTCTCTCTCCCTCCTTCTCTTTCTTTCTGCTCTTTTCTACCTTCCTTTCTTACTATTACTATACTACGATTACTATACTACTACTACTACTGCTACTACTGCTACTACAAATGTTACTACTACTACTGCTATTACTACTACACTACTACAAAACTGCTAGTACCATTACTACTGTTACTATTATTATTGTTACTTTCCATCTCTGTCTCTTTCTTTTACTTCGTGCAAGTGCGTGCATTTTATCCTTAGAATATCGTACAGCATTCATTGCTACTTCAATGCTACATTAATACATTAGGTCTCTATGTGTACTATTGCGTATATATATATATTTTTTTTATATTTCTTTACATTTTTTCTTCTCGAGTTAACTAATCATTTTTGGTTTCCATGAATTTGTTTCTGAAATACTTCAAAATCTTTAGTGTGGAAGATACATACATTGCTGAATTCTTGGTAATTGGTTCTTGGTTCGTTTCTTTGAAGATAGGAAGAGAAAGAGAAAGAGTGTGTGTCTTCGCAAGATGAAGTAACGGATAGCACTGTACGGGATTCATGGCATACTTAAGCACTATCGTAGGTGGTAGAAAGATTTAATGTTGAAAGAAAGAACGTATGTTATATATTACTGGTATTCGGTGGTAACGAAGAAATTCCAAAACGTGTTTTCTCGAGCTTAGAGATTCGAGTTTCAACATTATTGAGAAAGCGTTTCCTCTAAGAACGAGTCTTATCAAAGAGAAGACTGTCCTCTCCAAGAATATACTTTAATATATTAGTATCCATTTCATTTTGAAGTGAGAGATAAATAATCTCGTCAATGTTAAAAGAAACAGGAAAATCTGGGTTGGGATCAAGGACCAACGGCCTCTGTCGTTCTACGGTACTCTTGCAGGGTTGTGGTATACTATAGTACACTAGCACAGTAATAGTAGTAGTAGTAGTAGTAGTAGCAGCGGTAGTATAGAACTTAGAAGACCGTTCGACGGAATGGAATTCAGTGAGGATCGTTGAGGCATTCGGCCTAGGGGTACCGGTACCGCTTCCACGCGAATCTTGCCAATGTTTCAGTCTCTACGTATCGACGGGTTTTACAAACTCCGTTGAAAAAAGATACCTTCGAAGTAGATCCTCCTTCTTCTTCTTCTTCTCCTCCTTCTCTAGAAAGAGAAAGAGAAAGAGTAAGAGTAAAAGAGACTTGGAAATAAAGTCGAGACGGAAGAGGAAAGGTGCGTGGCGAAGGATCGAAAGAAGAAAGCGAAGAGGAGGAATAAGAGTACGAGGGGGAAAGGTAAAAAATAAGGGCCTCCTTCCGCGAGGCGAGCGAACCGGCTCGTACTCGATAGCATCTGCGGCTTCCCTCGACAATAATAGTGCGGACCAAGAAATATGCGCGCGAGCGAGCGAGTCTCCATTGGCATGGCTTTGATGGTCTCTCTCTCTCTCTCTCTCTCTTTCTCTCTTTCTCTCTCTCTTTCTCTCTCTCTCTCTCTCTCTCTCTCTCTCTCTCTCTGAAGAGAGCAGTTGCTGCTCTTGTTGGTGTTGCTGTTGCTCTTGGTGCTGCTGTTGGTACTGGCACTGGTACTGGTATAGCTGGTGCTGAAGAGTGGCACGGAAAAGGAGTATGTAGAGGTACAAGTATGTTATGTAGTACTATGCTATCTGGGGTGGTAGTGGTGAGGGTCGACGGGGCCCAGTCAGGGCCCCAGAAATTCCAACAAGGACAGGGCATAATGCGCGACTCAAGGTCGGTTCTACTACTCTCTGGGCTCTCCCGGAGATGGGAGCACGTTCAGCAGGGTCGTACCGTGACCTCGCCGTTCTCCCACCACCATTGGAATCACTAACATCACCACCACTACTACCGCCACCACCACCACTAGTATCATCATCAGCACCACACGGGGATCGCCAGCTACGACAGGATCGTGGGCCTATGCCCGCGGCGCCCTGCATTTCACATTCCACGCCGATTAAAAGAACGCGCACCCACTAGAATGCCAAAGGTGCTCCCCAACGCCGCGAGAACAGGGCCTTCTTTTCCACCACAGTAGGAGCCTTTTGTCTCCCCAATGATTCGATTTGCTTTAAAAAAGCTTGTTGTTTCGATATGGTTAGGAAATTATCTAGGAATTTGTGTCTAGAGTTTCATGCTTAATTTAATTGAAATTTTATAACCCGTTTTTTTAATGGCGCTTGTCTTTTACGATTCCTTAAGTATCTTCTATTCTAAAGTAAAAAATACATGTGATTGAGATATGCTCGTATCTCTGTTCTGGAATTTTCGGAATGTCAGTTGTAATTTATTCTTTCGATAAAATAATTGATCCTGTTGCGTTACCATTAATTAAAAGTTTTTGGTATCAGTTCAAACATATCGCTCGAAAGAATCAACAGAATTAAATATTTTCAGACATAATCTTAACGAGAATTGAAATACTGATATCATGATTTTGAATACAAATGAACTAAAGTTTGACCATGTAGAGAGTCTCTGTCTAGAGGCGTATTTCCGGTAGCTCATCGGCATGGTATCCCCCAAAAAAGCCTTTTGTTCGGCTTAGTTCCTCCTCCTAGATATATTCGGTCGGTTGGAGAAGAATGGATGGATGGGAGGGAGGTGGCACGGAGTTTACGTTGGGACGGTCCTGTGGGGCCGAGGAGATGAGGACCGCCTTTTTATAGTGGGTAAGAAACAGGCATTTGAGGCCGCCACGAATAGAGGGAGAACAAGAGAAAAAGAGAGAGAGAGAGAACGAGTAAGAGGGGGGAAGAGGAAGAATACGCAGAAGAAGAAGAACCACGGAGAAGAGAGCGTCTTGGAAGAAGAAGGTAAAGTAAGAAGACGAAGAAGAAGGAGTCAGCTGGTGTTGATGGTGGGGAGAAGGATAAGGGAGGTAGGGAGGGAAGAAGGAACCAGAAGAAGGAGTAGTAAGGGAGGAGGAGGAGGAGAGAGAGAGAGAGAGAGAGAGAGAGAGAGAGAGAGAGAGAGAGAGAGAGAACTCGTGCTACAAGAAACGAAGGAAGAGAAGGCAAAAAAAGTGAAAAAGGTGGGATCCCTTAAAAATTGAGACCCACAGAGGTGGGGATCGGAATTTCGGGCCCCGTAAACCGGCCAGTCTCGAAAAGGCCTTCGCGAAGATGAGGTGAGGAGAAGAGGAGAGACACGCGTTCGACGGCGTTGCGAAAGAGGAGGTAGAGGAGAGAGAGAGAGAGAGAGAAACAAGTGGAAGAAGAGAAGGAATGGTGAAATTGCTGGTGGAGGAGTAAGAAGTAAACGAAGAAGACGAAGAAAAGGACTAGGAGGAGGTAGAAGAACAGAAAGAAGAAGAAGAAGAAGAAGGTGAAGGTGGAGAGGAGAAAGAAGAAGAAGAAGAGTCGAAGGTGGAGGTGACGGAGGAGAAAGGAAATATCGCGTAGCGTGAGCTTCGTGGCCAGTACTCTGTGTACCCGGCATGGACCGTCAGTACACTCTCTGTGTACTCGTACCGGCGCACCAGTACCGCACGTACGTCGATAATTATCATCAGCAATACCACCGTCTAAATCACCGATTCGTCCAACAACGCCAGCAACAACATCGTGACATTCAACAACAGCAGCCGCAACAACAGCACCAGCATCAGCACCAGCACCAGCACCAGCACCAGCACCAGCACCAGCACCAGCACCAGCACCAGCACCAACATCAGCACCAGCACCAGCACCAGCACCAGCACCAGCACCAGCACCAGCATCAACACCAGCACCAACACCAGCACCAGCAGCAATACTTTCAACACCAACAGGAACAGATCTACGAGAACGTCGTCTCTCAGTATCGAATGAGAATGTGTTACCATAACGATTATGAGAATGATGAGCAGATTCAACGTTTTTATTGGGAACAGTGTCATCGGCAAGATGACACTGACGCTACTGCCTATTATTATTGCGAATATGTAAGGGACCAGGTGTTTCTTTGATATTTCTACGATTATTTGTGCTTCGCACTATAGTGCTAGGTTTCGTCATTTTCGTTCTTTGATATTCATTTTGGTTTCTTAATACTTGTCTCGCTGAATACACGCCCCTACTTCGAATTCCGATTTACAGTTTGATGTTTGCCCTCGGGCTATTACTGAGAATCGGATTTAAACGAGAGGCGGACGAATTATGTTCCAAAGTGTTTTTTAGGATGCCGCTTTAACGGTCGTAAATTTCTTATCTCTTACTGTTGAAAGGAGATGGTTAAAAAAAAATTCGTTGTGCCTCCGAGTGAATGCTCGTATCGTGTTTTTACGTACGGCTTTTCCAAGGGTGCTCTTTTCATCCTGACGAAAGTGAATAAATATTTCATTGAAATTTACGACTGAGGAATTATAGATAAACGTTTTATCCTTTTATCTTATGTTCTTGACCGGATCATTTCGTTAAGCGAGAAACTGAATGGGTTAGAGAACGGTCGAGTGGAAAGTTTGGAATGTTAAATGGAAAGTTTACAGTTACCTAAGATCCTTTTGATCCGATGATCCTTCTCTGAATACATTGTTTCGATAAAAATAACTTTGATGTATAATAGTGAATTATTTTTTTATATATATGGTGTATGGTGTTAACAACGAAACCTCTATATATGTTATGTGCTTCTATACGTTCTGATCATTTACATTATTGAAAATAATAATCGGATTATAGAGCTTGAATCTTCATAGTACGTGATTCGTTGAAAGTTCAAATTCGAAATTTGCAATAATTTTCCATCGTCATTCGATCATTATTCCATTCGTCTATTCTCAGCATATTTATCGTTCGCTATCGTTCCTGTAACGGTTCCAAAATAATCATGTTGCAGGCAAAGAAGGAGATTTACGACGTGAAGCAACAGAGGCTGTGTCTGGCTCAAGATGAGTACAATCACCTCAACAACGCTCTAACGACGCTTGGTGCATCGCGTACCAGCTGTAAGTACCAGCTTTAATATCATTCACCAGAATCACTGTATTCTTTCATTAATAATTAAATGTCTGCTGTTTGTATGTATTCTGGACTTCCTGCTAGACTCATATTATCCAGCAAGATATTTCGAGTTGACGTAAGTATACATTTTCTTTCTCTTCCACAGTATGTTCCAGCTCGAGTTCGTTGAGCACCAAGTACGATCCAGATCTACTGAAATCCGATGTCGCGCTCGCGAGGAGCCGAGTGTCCCGGCTTAAACGAGAACTCGAACAAATTCGAGCGGAGATGAACTGCACGCAACGAGGAGTCGACACACTTGCTAGGTACAAACGATTCACGTTATTATTACCTGATAAACTACAATTTTAAAAGCATATAGAGAGAAAGTGGGCAATTATTTTTGCTCAGTAGTCATGGGCCGTTTATTATCTCGAATTGTCTGGTTTATCATTCTTACTTGTGACTCTTTCCGTGTATCTTCGTTGTAAATATTAAATCACGAGACTTTTTGAAACGTTAAATATATGACAAATGATTAATTTTGATGACATCAACGAATATACGAATATCCTGATTATGCCTTTTGATATTGATCGTTTTCTCTTTAATTTTGTTTATAGCGTTGAACAAAAGTTGAGCGGTCATCATGGAGGTTGTTACAATATTACGGAAGCTCAGGCGATCATGACAGAGCTACGTAATATTCAAAAGTCTTTGAGTTCCGGTGAAAAAGAAAAGGCCGAATTGATGCAATCATTGGCACAATTAAAAGACGAGTTAACGAGGCTGCAACTCTGTGAGGGTAGCCCGGAGGCTAGTACTCTGAGTTTACCACAGGAAAAGCTCAGTACCGCCTCTCAAACAGATCTTTCCGGCGAATTGGTGCCAATTGGTACGAGGCTTGCCGAAATGGCAAGAATGAGGCTACAGTACGACGAGGCGAGGAAGAGGATACAACATATTCAACAGCAGCTGGCCGATCTTGAAGAGAAAGTGACTCCTGGTCAGACAGAAAGCGACAAGGACAAGTTGCTACTCTTTCAGGAGAAGGAACAGTTGCTGAGAGAGTTACGTAGTATAACTCCAAGGACGAGGACTCAACAGGACATGAAAAAGATACAGTGCGAGATACGACGTCTCGAACAAGATCTTAATAACGCCCTAGAATTGTCAAACAAAACGATCACGGACAGGGTGAGATTGCATGAAGAAAAACAAATGTTGCTTCAACAGCTGAGAGACGCTTTGCGTTCGATGGCGATGTTGGAGGGACAATTAAAGAGTCTCAGTGCTAGTACGCTATCCGTGAGCAGTAGTTCGAGTCTCGGTAGCCTTAGTACGACGAGTAGTAAAGGATCTCTCAGTTCTGGACTTAGTTTCACCGATATTTACGGTGGACCACAGTGCTTGGGATCCGTCAGCTCGCAACAAGATCGACCAGTTGATATGGTTGATTTACATAGGCGTGTCGAACGATTACTGAGAGGCTCGGAACAGAACAATCACGTTAGTACACCTTCTCCGGGTAGATCTCAACCCAGTCTTTCGCCACGGTCGAGTCTTTCGAGCGTTAGTCCACCGGTTTCGCCCCTTTACGAAAATGCTCCTATGGGTCCACCGCCTGCATACGAGCAAGTGGAACTACAGAGGAGACAACAGAGGTCAGTTTTATCATCGAGTGTTCCTTCCTGTGCTCATTTGGATGGTAGTCAACTCGAGGATAGATTGGCCGAACTCAGGCTAAGTCAGCAACAAAGCACGTCTCAAGAGCAGGCTGCTCTTCCTCCTCATGATCGCCTCAAACTCGTCGTTGGTCCCCATCCTCCCGTCGAATTACAATCAGGCAACATGTCCCAAGGTAGCGGCCTAGGTAGGCCTGCTGCAACCCTTCCTGGATGTACCATGCAATTACAAGAACCACCACCTTTATCGCCTATCAGCGAGACACCACCACCTACGGGTATACGTTCTAGGGCTAGTAGTTCTGGCACGAATACCAGATCCGTTTCTGCTGCTGTTTCCGACGAAAGCGTTGCCGGTGATTCAGGTGTCTTCGAGGCATCGAATCGTCGAAGGCTTTCTGGATTAATCGGAGATGTCGATCCTCTTATATCTGGTGAAATGAGTTTAGAAACGGCCCAAGTACAGATTAAACTTAGGTAGGTATTTTTCTAGCTTTTATTAGAACGTCGTTGGCTAAAGGAATGGCAATGAAATTTCGCACGAAGTGTTATGTTTTATTAATTGAAGAAATATCTTTCTCCAGGTACTCAATGAGCGATGGCCTCCTTCATATTGGCATCGAACGTGCACGAAATCTGGCTGCCCTTTTTATACCGAACAATGCACAAGTGTGAGTAATTTTCTTTTTCGTCGCTATCGTTCAATCTAATCGTCAGGCATTTTTGGTGTCGTAATCAAGTTGATCTCCTGCTATCGAGCTCGCAATGTATTTAAAACTGGAATGCAATTATGAAATACTCGGCCGTATACCGGGATCATTGCCCAGTGAACGTCACGTTCACCTTCGTTACGTAACCTCCGGACGCATTGTGCTAACGTTGATCTCGTTTTATCGTTTTGGCTACGATATACATTAATGAACTTCGATCATGCGAAAAATTTGATCAATTAGAATCGTTTTACGCATCGAATTCTTTTTTTTATTTGAAAAAAGAAAAAATATTGTATGTATGCAAATAATTGATATTTTATAAAATTTTTGTTTTTAAATTTCAGATATATAAAGGCGGCGTTATTGCCAATGCAACCACCTGTTAATCAAATGTGTTGTACAAAAGCAGTGACGGATCTTCGAAAGCCAACATTCGGCGAAACTTTTCCGGTCGCTGTTCCTTTGAACAAGCTCTATACAAAGACGCTGCAGGTAAATGTTTGGTGCAGCGGCAACGAGTTTGAGGAGTGCTTGGTAAGTTTACCTAGTTATCATTTCATTTGCATTTTATTTTCAAGAAAAATGACATAGAGCCTTTGATTCATTACGTATACATTTGCAGGGGTCCGCCCAAGTCTCGCTTGCAGACTTCAGTCCAGAGTCGCCGAGCGTAAAATGGTACAACATACTTTCCTTTCGCTTCATGCAACCGTCCGATAGTCCTAGTACCAGTACTGGTAATAGTGCTTCAACTAGTATAGCGAAACAGGCTAAGCACGACAAACAGGAGTCAGATATTTCGGTTTATCGTGGAACACAAAATACCAAGGAAGAAAGTAGCGACGAAAGTACTATCATTAGTTCTCAAACGTCGACGTTGACGAGAAATCAAGGTTGCGATGAACTCCAAACCGCTGTATCTTTGAGGCTAGAAGAACTAGCAAATTGTTTGGGTAGCCCGGAGGAAGAAGACGAGGACGGTGGTACTGACAGTGGCAGCGAAGACAGCGAAGAAGAAGGTATCATCGTGGAATTCATGATGGAAGATAACGTTCTGGAAGATGTTTTAGAGCATGAGGTTAATATGACACTCTTATTTTACTACTTATTATTTTATAAATATTTCTTAAAAAATAATCGAATTTTATTTTATTGCTCGTTGTATTCCCCGTGTAGGAGGAAGAAGAGCTTAACGAAGAAACAAGACGGACTCAGGATAAAGAGACCAACACAGAATGTATTTTTATTCCGGAACAAGGCAAACAGAGAAAACTTTCGGCAGCTGGCATGGTACCGGGTGCTATTCACGATGATAAGAATTCTATCGTGATAAAGAGAAGTCAAACATTTTCACCGAGTGCTGCTGTCAGCAAGAATCATTACATCTGTCGTGTAAGTATTCACACGTAGATTTTCAATTAAACTTTTTAATTAAAATATTTTTTAAACTACGTCAATTTCGTTTCTTCAGCTCAATCGAAGCGATAGCGACAGTAGCATGCCACTCTATCGTAGAGGTGGACCCTTTCAACGAAATTCTGTAGAAAGGCGTTCATTACGTTGGAGGCGACCATCGTCGGCTTTAAGTTGTAAAACAACCTCAAAGAAGTCCAGTCACTTGCCTCCAACCGCCAGGACCTCATTAGATCTCGAGTTAGATCTTCAAGCGCAACACGCCAGGCTGAACAATCTTCAGGACGAACTTAGTAGGTTGCGAGAATTAAAACAACGTTTGGAACAAGCACGCGAGAAGGGTGATACGGATCTGGCTAGTTGGTTATTGGAAGATCACAAGTTCCAAAATCTAATGGCACAAGCTGAAAATGGTAGGAACGGAAAAAGTGCGGAAGATAAGAAGGTAGAGAAGATGTTGAAGAAAACGTCGAAGGAAATATATAAGTTGAGAAAGACAAAGGCCGGGAAAGGGAAGCCCGACATTATATCTTTTAAGTAAGTACAACTATAAAAAAAAAAAGGATCTCTTTCGTTCTGTTATTATTTCTAATATTATTTTTATATATTTTTTCTTTTTTTTTTTTCTTGTAGAGAAAAAATGGCATTCTTTACACGTGTTAATGTGAACGTTCCTGCCCTCCCACCAGACGATTTACATCCAGAAAGTTCAATGATGTCCACAGATACGTGCTCGATATTGCACAGGAGATACATGTCCGAACCAGTAACTAGTGAAAGTGTCTCAGACATGTCCATGCGATTGAACATTGGTAACACAATCGCTATGAGAAGCAGTGCTAGTGCCATGGGTAACGATACTAGTGCCGGTGTCGTAGGTTTGACAGAGGATCGTTTGGCAAACGGTGGCACCACGAACAAAAGCGTCAATTCGAAAGGGCGGCCGAGCGATCATAGCTCGCGTGCCACGGAGAATGGTCAGAAAGAAGACTCGAAAGGCTCCGAGGATAATGGCAACGGGGAGCCAAAGAGATATGAGTATGTTGTTGATAGGGTTCTCGGCGTCGAAGTTTAACGTTCAGCCATCTTTTTATTTTTTTTTCTTCTTCTTTATTTGTACCTTGATCTTAAAATGTGTTCACTGTCCAATGATCACGATGAGATTATCATTATACATATTAATAATTCACGTTATTTTTCTCACAAATTGTGATCCAAGGTATGTTAACCATTTCTAGCCCTTAAATGGATAGTGAACGCGTTAAGTATCGATACGACGAATTTTCTATTAGTCTCGATTTGGCCAGCGCCAATGCGTTAACATTTAAAACATCGTTATGCGAACGTTAATGCGTAAAAGCGACGATGGCGAGAATTTTTAGGGAAAGTTGATATTCTGTTTTTTTTTTTGCGTTCAATCGATCTTAGGTGCCATGCGAGAGAATAGTTTGTAAAGGGTCATAAAAAGGTAATTTTATTTATTTTTTTATTATCTTATTTTTCTTTTTGTTTTGTTTTTCTTTTTCTACTCACATATCTCGTTACCGTCGCTTAAAACTTTGACCCGATTGCCGGCGCTCATCAACGTTTTCTTTTTGTTTTGTTTTTTTTTGTTTTTTTTTTTTTTGTTTTCACACGGGCCGATTTGCGGAGTAGAAGGAATGTGTTTAACTTAGAAAAAGCGTTCTGTGTGTATATATATATATGCGAGACAATTATAAGTTATTTAAACGACGAGATTCGCCGATATAAATCTATAATTTAATTTGTTAAATTGATTCGCGTTTTTTTCGCGTTCTTTCTTTCTTTCTTTCTTTCTTTCTTTCTTTCTTTCTTTCTTTTTTTTCCTTCTTCTTCTTCTTCTTCTTCTTCTCTCTTTCTCTATATTTTTTTGTTTCTTTTTTATTTCTTTTTGGCTGTTATTCCGTTCGTTTTCTCTGCGAATCAGAGCACACGACCCACCGAGCGCAGCTGGTCTGCGATTTGAAAAAAAAAAAAAGTTAGTAATTAAAAATAAAAATGAAATTGAAAGATTATGCCCTGGTTGGCTGAACTTCGCTTTGACTCTCGGCACTGCCATTTTCGTAACGTTGTTGTATTTGTTTTTATTAAAGCGGTTATTTCAGAGTCTCGATAGAAAGACTCAACGACAAAAAGTGCCTTTTAAAATAAACGTACGCACCGCTCAAAATGTATAATTTATTTTTTTTCTTTTTTATCGTTTACCACTGACCGTTCTCCAACAAAAAAAAAAAAATAAAAAAAAGAAAAAAAAACAAAAAGAAAAAAGAAAAAAAAAGAAAAAAAGCAAAAGTAAAAGAAAAAGGGAAAAAAATAAAATTAAAAGAAATAAAAAAAAAAAAGAAGAACAAAAAACAAAAGGAATAAGAAAACGAACTTTTCAAAGTTTATCGATCAAATCGACACGTTGGAACAATGTATGTATGCGTGTATACTTATTAACGATCGGCCCATTCGTCGAGAATGTAATATTGTAAATTTTTTTTTTCGTTTTTCTCGCCGAGACTCGGTCGATAAAACAGAGTGTGAAAAAAACAAATTCAAAATTTTTGATAGGACGTTTTTATATATAACGTGTGTATGTAATAATATTATCGTCGTGTCACTTCGTAGTCGAATTATCGTCGTTATCACGACTAATATAGCACGCGTTCATTCAACGATGGTACACCCCGTGGCCATATATTTCGTTGTATTGTAATATCGAGAAACGAGATGGAGGGACATAGCGAAATTTCTATCGAACGATCTTGTAAATAATTTTTGTAAATAGATAATCGACAATCATGTTTTAACGCGCTTATAAATTACCGTGTATATGTATTATATTATAAAATGCGAAAAGCGCGCGCCCGCGCCCAAGTATTTACGTACAATACAAACGTACGTATATGTATGTGTATGCATGCAGCGAATGGGGGAGGTAGGAGCGATGGCAAATTTGCCTTGTATGTACCTCGCACTTCGTATATATATATATATATATATATATATATATATATATATGTGTATATATATATATATATTGTATTTTTTTTTGTCCTCGAACGAGAGAGAAAAAGATCAGAACAGAAAAAAAAAACGAACATTTTCTCGTCGCTTGAGACGAAAGCGAAGAAAAGAAAAAACCCACGTATTATTATTATTATTTCTCCTTACTGAAGTGCCCGATTTATTACACTCATGTATTTAATTAACGTTATGTTTGTATTATTTAGCACGTTACTACGGAGTATAAGTACGATAATGATAAAAATGAATCATGATAACGATAAAATTAAGGACGATTATAACGATAATGATACTTCTCCTTTCTTTCTTTCTTTCTTTTCTTTTTCGTAAAGAAACATTACACGCATTACAGACACGTACAGACTCTCTCACTGAAAGGATCACAATTACAGCATGATTTGTAAGTAACGGTTCGTATGGTAATGATTAAAAAGAGATAAATACAAATACATTCTCGTCGTACTTTTCATTTGTTTTTCAATAAATAATTTTATCCCTTGTTAAGATGAACGACTAAAAAGAAAAAAAGAAAAATTGTTAAAACAATTGTTTTAGAATATATTAAGAAATATTTTAACAATCAATTACTAACAAACAAATTGGATGAACTGTAGCTATTTGTGGTGTTCACGTAGAAATTTATACAACAAATGCAAATGTTAAATCTGTTCAAATTATTGTTTCTTATAAAACTAAATTATGATATAGCTTTGTTACATTTTTTGAGGTCATTGTACGTTCCGTTCTTTTTTTTTTTTTCTATTATTGAAACGTCAATTTCGATCAATAAAAGAATACATAAGTAAGTGCTTAATTTTCGATTAGGTTGATTACTCCATAAAGAAAAGTGTCATCGACATTTTCATCGAAGAACAAGCTGAAAGTTCGATAAAGCTAGACTGTAAAGTTCTTCGTTTATACGAAGAATGAATGTGTGTGTGTGAGAGAGAAAGAGAGAAAGAGAAGTGGAAACGTATAGTAAGGGTCGAATCTCCTGATCATAGTTTAGTAGAGCGGTGCGCGGCCACGAGCTCGGCCGCTCATCGGCCAGCGCAATGCTGTTTTGCACTTTTGTGCGAACAGCATTTTCCGTATCCCTTGGTGCCGTTGTTCAAATTGTGATCTTGGTTTTACAAAGTTCTACCACATCGAGGGTTCAAGCTACTCTGCCACCTGGTGCTGGTTAGTTCTACATTTTCTTGACCTTCGGGCAAAATATTTATCAAATTGCTTCTTTGGATATTTTTCGAGTTTATCAAGCTGATCCTTTGAAAACAACGACAAACTTCATTTCTTTTTTTCTTTTTTTTTTTCATACAAAATATAATTTTTCTTATTTTCTCTAAGAAGGATTTAGTATTGTTTGATATGATCGTTTTGAATAAGTTATATTTATCATTGTTTCGTTATAGTCATACGTACGTTTATGGAAATGTTAAAAAGTGATTATAAATCATTGGACTTGCGTCTAAATAAATACATCGAATGTTATTTTGCTCAGATCGAATTTTTTGTACATATCTACGAATAATAATCGTAAATTAAATAATTTAAATGAGTTTAACTCAAGCCTCATTCTTAAATTATAAACGATACGTAATTTGTTAATGAGATTTTTATTTTGTCAACTTATCATATTGAATTTTTATGAGAAACAATGGGATAGAGAGGGTTTAGAGATTTCGTCTGAGATACACGTGGTCGATCGATTCTTGTCGTCTAGTTGAATAACATAGATAGAGACATATCCGTGTTATACGTACGTGTTTATTGTTAATGTATGTGTATTCTGACGATATCACTTCCGCTTTTAATTCCATCGACCTTGTCCGTGTATTTTCGCATTCGTCGTTCCGCCGGTTAAATTCGCATATATGTATGTATCTATAGAGATAGAAAGTCTCCGGCAGGTTAGAGGGTAGTACACTTAAGTAATTCAACGCTCGCTGCAGGTGCGCGTCAGGTAATCGATATTATTATCGGCACGATACTTACGACACGTGGGACGCGTGCCATTCGTTCGATGATTCGTCACGAATCTATATGTTTCGTTACTCTTGGAATTCCATTGAAAGAATTAAAAAAAAAAAAAAAAAACAAAAGAAACGAGAAGAAAATGTAAATACATTCATTTTATTTTCAACCAACGAAGAAAATGAATTATTAACTTTATTATTATTATTATTATTATTATTATTATTATTATTATTATTATTATTATTACTATTATTATTATTATTATTATCATTATGATTATTATTAACGTTAATATTTAATCCTAATTAAATTATTAATTATTATTAATATATAGCATTATTAATATTCTCATTTTATTCGTTAATTAATTGTTCGTAAGTTAAAAGTATAAGAAATATTTTCTTTTTTTTTTTTTTTTTTTTCAATAAATTTTAAACGATTTTTCTGATTTTGTTGAAAACATGATTACAATTCTACTTAAGTACGAATTCGTTCGATAATTCATTCGATCTCCTATCAAACATATTCGTGTTTTACGAAACACATTTTCGGTATTACTCGATGTATTTTTTACGAGGCAATTAGCCTTTCTTCTGAAACGTAAAGTAAGAAATACATTGCGAAGGCACGCACGGCAAAAGGTTTTTCAAGAGATCATGCGAAAATGCATATCTTAGGCTCAGGGTTAATCAAAATCAATTTCACTGATTCTCACCATAGGAACTCAGTTTTCTATTGATTTAACACCTCCTGACCATTGCCGTCTAAAAATATCTTTGGTGGGTGGTGCTCATAAAGTCGACGATAAAATATACGCGTGTGCTGTTTAAAAAAAAAAATATGGAAAAATCGATCGATTTATTTGAAGAAAGAAAATGAAAGATTAATCATAATTCAATGATGATAATATAAGTTGAAACATTATTTAGAAATAGGGAAGTAATATTCGCCTATTGAAAAGAAAAAAAAAAAAAAAAGAAAAAAAGAAAAAAAGAAGAAGAAAAGAATCGATCGATTCCGAGATTCGATTAAGATTTCATCTTATTTTTTATTTTTGCGACGGAACGACACTTCAATACGCACAAAATTGCGTTGGACATTGTGACGACAACACTTCGGCGAAGTTTCCGGACCGGAAACGCAAACCGACCGTAAAACCAGGTCGTCCTAACGGCGTAGAAAAAAGAAAAAAAAAGAAAAAAAGAAAAAACATACGACGAAAAAATGAACTTCGGCTAATTCCGTAAGTCATAATGTCATAATCCTCATTTTGGACTTGCTCGGAAAAAAATATCCAATGAAATCGATTTTGAAGAATATGAATTAAATATTTGGGGGGGTAGGGGGTCTAACATCGTCTGGTTCATTCTTAAGAATGTTCGATAAAATATATATCAGAACAAAGGAAAGAGAAAGAACTGTCTTTTAACTAAAAAAAAAGAACAAAAAAAATCTTTTTTCTTATCTATGAAAATTTATACGTTTGCCATTACGCTTGACAATTAGAATTATCAATTTTAACGATACCGAAAAATATTATTATTTCAAATTGCAATAAACAGAAAAGAAAAAAAAAGGCTTAACTGATACTCGATTTCTAACGGTTAGTATACTGATATAGTCACTATTAAAATCAGATAGTAAAGAACCACAAAGAACTGGGTAAAACTATATATATATATATATATATATATATATATATATATATATATATATATATATATATATATATATATATATATATAGTTTTACCCAGTTCTTTGTGGTTCTTTATATATAATATTTATATATTTATATATAATATATAATATTATATATATAATATTATATATAATATATAATATTATATAATAAATAATATTATATATAATATATAATATATATTTATATATAATATATATATATATATATATATATATTATATATATATATATATATATAGTTTTACCCAGTTCTTTGTGGTTCTTTACTATCTGATATATATATATATATATATATATATATATATATATATATATATATAAAAGAAAAGAAAAGAAAAAACGAAACGTAGTTTTTTCTATTTTAAAGACAAGCCATTCATTCGACCCAGTTAAAGACTTATAATCGCGTAGAATATAGAGTATAGTTGCATAAAATATAACCCTTGAGAAAATATTCTACCATACAAGTGTGACATATCGATGATTGCACTATGAAATATGCTTCGTCCTTTCGTTATATTTATTTATCTTTAATATTCATAATTCATTTATTGGTTTCATTCGATATTGATGTACACGTCGAACGTACAATAAAAGGGACCAAAGAGATTATTAGAACTTTATTATCAGATCTAATTACATCTTTAGACTGATCCATATAAAAAAGAAGATATATATATATATATATATATATAATATACTTTTTATAATCGTAATTATTTGCTTCATTCATTAAGAACTTTTTATTTATTATCAGATCTAATTACATCTCTAAACTGATCCATATAAAAAGGAAGATATATATATATATATATATATACTTTTTATAGTTGTAACTATTTGCTTCATTCATTAAGTTTTGGTTGTATTTAAAAAAGAGAAAAAAAGAAAAACGAATGCGGAAGTTGAAGGTATTCCGACGAGTGTTTTAACTTCCGTTTAAAAACTAATATTTTTCCGGACTGTGTGCAAGGAAATGATGTTTTTCATTTCTACGAGACACATTGCCGTCTCTCTGTCACGAGATCGCGTGATAAGAGGACAGGTACGCGTCTACATGCGGCGTAGCGAAGCTCATTGGTTCGTTTCCGAGGACGATCGGTTCATCCCTAGCGTTGTCGTGACACGAGTTCACCCTCGCCGGGGTATAAGGTCGTTGCTCTTTCTCGTCGATTAAGATCGAAAGAGTTTTGTTTTCCACCATTTACATCATTCAACATATTAAAGTACACAATTTTCATTAAGAAAACTTTATAAAAGTATAAATTTTTTAAATACTGTTTATTTTTTATAATCGTATACTTTCTTTGTTTTAAATTAATTAATCTATCCGATTAATTTATTCTCATTCTCTGGTAATATTACCACAAGAACAAAATTACGATTTTTATGATTTATCTTTACGCATTAGTAATCATTTTTAATTACATTTTAAATTCAATCATAATGATAAAAACATCGATTATGACTTTTGATCATTATATATATATATATATATATATTTTTTTTTAGTTCGATGATTACGATTTATTTTTACGATTCTTTATCATTGTTTAGTAGTTTTGTAATATAATTGATTAGTAATAATTTATTATCTCCATTGTTATGAATTATTTATTTTGTTCAGAATGGCACGAGTAATCAATTTATGCAAAACAAAAAGAAAATTCTTGTGTGTCAACGTTTGTTTGGTTTTCCAATTGCAGAAGACGAGATAATTTTGATCGAACATCTACCTGGTCGTCGAGTTCATCTACAAGACTTTTTTTGGACTGGTATAGATGACGCACCACCATGGGTCGATCCAAATCAAGGTTTGACCTTCTACGAAACCAGAACGGTTCATCACACTGTCACTATTTATTCTCCAAATGATCACGATGGTAAAAGTGCTTCAGCACCTGCACCACCACATGGATCCACTCCTCAAGGATCTGAATGTACGACTTGCATTAATCCCACTCCGCGTTTAGATGAGGACGAGGACCAAGACATTGGGATTCTAATTGGTGAAGATCCTGGACCCAGGTTATTAATGACTATTATATAAAAGATAAATGAAAAAAAAAAAGAAAAAAAAAACAAGAAAAATTATCTGTAATATATTTTCATATGTTCCTAACAGTATCATGTAATAAGGAAACGTTAGCGACGAAAGATCTAAAAAAGAAAAAAAAAAAAGAAGGGAAAAAAAAAGAAAAAAAAAATAATATTACGGACCCTTGGCATTTCGTAATTTCATTCTTTTTTTTTTTCTTTTTTCTTTTGACTAACAAAAACTGGTTCCACATAAGAACTGGTTTGACGTTTATTAGTTATTTATTATAATACTAATATGTAATAAAGTTTGAATGTCCAATTTTGACTATTCCCAATATATATATATCTGATATAATCTAATCGCATAAGAAATTTATTATAATATTTATGGAAAAAAAGGTACTGGTTATTGACCGTTTTACGAGCCGGAGAATCCGTACCACAGAAAGTAGAGTTAAAATTGGCTCGTCTCTATCGGACCGCATTTTCAAGGCAACAACAACGTCATCTTGGTCTTCTCTCGACCGATCCTCGTGCTCGCAGAGCAACCGAACAACGTGAATTCCACGAACGAATGGTAAGTGAAATCCGATGGTATCGTAGTTTCATGATAGTGATTTTTTTTTTTTAATATAATTTTCATAATAAGATCATATCATTTTTCAGACAACTGGTACGATACTAAGAAAATCATTGAAAGAAAACCCAACGATTCCGACAGAAAGTTCAATCGAACTGAAGGAAGAGAGGATGATCGATGTATCGAAAGGAGAAAGAAAATTTTCCTCGAAATTTCGTAACAACGACAGTGAAATTTTGAATAATGTCTTCAATAACAATAAAACTCATGAAGATTTAAATGAGGAAGGCAATGAAAGATCTTCGAAAAAAGTACCATCGACTTTGAACTATTTGGGTTTGAAAAAGCTTCGATTAAGAAATTTGAACAAACAGGAAGACGATGACGTAATCCTTAAAAATTCGTCGTCGATGATTTTTAAGGATCAGCATCCATTGAACTTCAGTTCAAGATCATCCGTCGATTGGAGACGAACTGAAGAAGGCAATAAGGAAGGCATCAATTTGACTGCCCGATCAAAATTACGTTCTTTGGATGGTGTCGTACAGATTAAGATGCACAATACAAGCATAACAGAGGGCGAAGGTACTAGACTGATCTATTCCGTTCATCTTGGTGGAAGACCTGTACCAGCTGAAACAGCAGCCAGAGACATGGCTCTCCTTTCATCTCAAGAAGTTGCTCTTGAACTTGGTGTACCTGTTATTATTCGAAGTGAACGTGAGTATAAAAAAAAAAAACAACAACAATAACAAAGAAAAAAATTGATGATCAAATCGATGTTCACAAAATATTAATGTCCGTATTCTCAATGAAACGAGATATTTCTTCTTTTTTTTTTTTTGTATAATCATTTAAAAGTCAAAAAAATAGTATTTCCTGAATTTTTTTTTTATTAAGATCTATTGTATTATGGCAACAAAGACATTTTATTAAAAAAAAAAAAAAAAAAAATAAAATAAAATAAAATAAAATAAAATAAAAAATAAAAAAGATAAAAGACTTCTATATCATTTTATTTCTATCTTTGAAGCGAAAAATTTTATCTCGAAATATATTCCTGAAAACAACGAAAATAATTGAGATAATCAAATTAAATGAGATGTCATCATTGAAATTATACATTTCAAATCTATGCAAGCAATTATAAATATATAATACGTTAATCGAAGTAACGATTTATTTGGAAAATGATTTACTTATTGAATATTTTTTAGCATATTTAAAAGAGACAAGACCCTTAGCCCTTTCGAGAAAAAGGGACGTTTGGTTGCTGGTAGGAGCTGCTGGAGCTGCTATAATCTTGTTAGTCCTACTCTTTATTGGTTTGGTTCTAATAGCCAAGAGAAAACGAGCTCATAGTGCTGTTGTACCACCACCGAACAAAAGTATACTTAAGAAGGAACGGGATTATGTTCTACCAACTTCTGGCCTTGACAACACAGCTTTCTTGACGCCTGACTCAGAAGGCAAGGTATGTAAGCAAATTTATTTTATCATATTAAACGAGCTTACAAATGCATATAATGCATCTAAGAAGATTAAAACTTGACTTTAGACATCGATAGGGTTAACAAATCGTCATGCAAGTTATCACAAAATTCTTGCCAAATCTTTTCCAATTGACGATAACAAATTTGCATTAGAATGCAGATTTCTTGATAATATGAATGGTATATAATTCATTTGAATTGCAAATTATTGGTATAAGGTTTATCCATTTATATCTCATGATGGAAGTTTATTTTTTTCTTTTTTTTTTTTAGTTAGTCGTAATAAAGTTTCCCTTTGCGTGATAACGAAAGAATTCGATGGGTCAGGAAGAAGATAGAAAATAATATTGTTAGGGTTTACACGCAATCGTGTAAAAGGATAAGGGCATATTATGAAGATGAATTTATTTTCTCTTTTTCATTGGCATGACGATATCGATTTTAATGAGCGTTGTTAGGAACCAAATAAACATTTAAATTGCGTGTTAGTAGCTGATACATACCCTAAAAAGTTTCTTTCTTTGGCAGATCGAAGGTACTAGTCAAAGGCAAACACCAAGAACCCTTTCGAGAACTCCTGATACCACTGACAGTCTTCATCGTAGTATCGACGAGTTCTCCACGGACAACGAGGAAGAATCTAAAAAACCTGCTGCAGTTAGTCCATGGAGCATCGAGGAACAATCTTCAAGAAAAACAAGGTAATCACTTGTTAAACACTATTTTAATCCTGCAAAAAAATTTAATCCTGCGTCAAGTTAAATACGCAGATCTGAAACTATTTATATTATTTGGAATAAAACAATATCGTTGAATAAAAATAAAATTTATTTCGTTGTTTCCATCAATGATTATGCGAAATTATTAAAATTAATAATTCTTTTTTTTTCCATACCTTTTGTTCATTATTAATATTAATAAATATAAATTGTTTTTGAGTAGGAAAAATATAATAAATAAATAGAAAAAAAAAAAAAAAAAAAAAAGAAAAATGATAAAAAGTAAGAGAATTTATATATAAAATAATAATATTATATATAAATAATATTATTTGTGATTCTGCGAATAAGTAATTAAATCTTTATGAAATATAGAACGACACAGAGTAGAATGACAAGAACAAATGCCATCGATCCACCTAGAACTCCAGATTCAATGGATACTATTGCTGATCATACAGAGATATTGGAATCTCTTGAGAATGGTTATCCGAGGCAAGAAGAGATTCCAGTCTCACCACGTTCTTATCTGTCCATGCCTTCTTGCAAGCAATTTCCAAGTATGCGAAGCGTCGAACCACTTTCGAGAGTACTCGAACCAGTAACAGTAAGCAATGCATTCGTGTGACCTACCGTAGCTTAGTAGTAGAGATATTGGAAGAATATTTTGTCTGATTAGGTCAAGCATTTGGACGTAGACTCTCCTGAAAGTGGAAGACGCAAAGACAATGGTTACGTCGTTCATCACAGAACCGAGAAAATAGGTGAAACATTTTTAACGAGAGCAGCCAGTGCCTCTAGAGATCCTGGAGTCGTTGGGCCTATCGTTTGGACACTGAAGAGACAAGGATTATCTACCGAAGGTACGATACACTTTTTTCAAAAACTTCATAATTAATTTTTTCATCGTTCTATAAATTAAAAATGAAAGCGAATCAACCGTTTCCGAAAGAACGTCGTTCGTTGAAATTAATTAATAAAATAACATTATATCGAGAATAATGTTATTTCGATTCTCTCGGTGACGGTTTCGTTATTGAAATATAAAGAAGTTATCATATGGTCGCACATTCTCTCGAAAAGTATTACATTATTATCAGGTAATGGTACGTCCGAAATATCGGACGTCGAACAAATCTTCGTGGGATCAGGTGGTCCCGTGGGTCGTGCAAGGAGACGCCTCCACGAACTCCTCGAGGACTCCTTCAGCCTCTTCGGAAGCAGAGACCCCAAGTCCAGAGAATTTCAAGCGACGAATACGCGTCCGAGCTCTGCCGTACGCACGACGGATGCTCTCACGATATTTAACGAAGGAAGGTTAGTAATTATTATTTCTGATCGGTGAGATACTTTAACACACACATTACATATTTATATATTTATGCGTAAGAAAAAAATTTTTTAATTTCATTTCTATCTTACACTATTTTTTTTACTTCTTAAAATTTTATTATTGTTTTTAGTCCGACGTCAACGTCGCCAGCAGAATTGAATACTCGACCTCGCACATCCGTATCGTCAAGAATAAATCTGGCAGAGGACATTCCTGAAACTGGCCAGTCGAGTCATACACGTGGTACTTGGGGTTCCAGACCACTCAGTGCTGGTCCGTTTCACAAACCTAATCTACCAGAAGTGGATACCAGACGTATCCTAGCAGATTCCCAACTCTCACCGGAGGATCCAGCGGTACCTTTAATCAGCAGTATTAAGAAAGAACTGGAAAAGTTCTCTCCGCGATAATTAATTATTAACAAAACAGTTGAATTTTACGGGACACCGTTTTTACTTCGTGAGATTGCTAGCTAATTTCTAAATTTATCGATATTGATAATAATTTCAAATCGTAGCGTATATACGTATTTGTGTCAGTATTGAAAAAAAAAAAAAAAGAAAAGAAAAGAAAACGTACATACACACACAAAATTATTCATTAGCTTTCATTAATTTATATAAATCTGATTTTGTTTTGATCAGTCTTGAACATGTATCATTGTAAATACCATGACTCGATCTTGTAGGCACATTATTGTAAGTAATTATCAATTGACGACCGACAGCGACGAAAGCACTGTCGTGATGGAATACGTTCGACAATTAAAATATACATAAATTTGATTAATGAGAATAAATAAAACTTGATCGATTTTATTTTAACGCGATACCTAACAACTTTCGACATTATTAAGAATCATATTTAAGAATATATATTATAATACGTTTTTATACTTCTATCATTTTTTTTTTCTTTTTTGGTCGAAAATTACGAGTCAATATATTACTATAAAGTATCATACTTGTTTAAACAAATATGGCGATAAAATACTTTACGCCATTTTAGATACTTCGACGAATCGATCGTTATTGCAGAAGTCTTTATAGGTATGTTCGTAACGCAGTTTTAAAGTATCGTATTTTTTTACGAAAAAACTTATGTACTCGGGATGTGCTGGATCCACTTCGACAATGAGATGACCTCCGGGTTTCAATGCCTTGGCGCTGTATTGTATAAGAGGTCTGATGATTTTCAATCCGTCTTCTCCACCGTCTAAAGCTCTTAAATCTTCATAACTGCGTATATTCGAAAGAAGATAACAAAAGTAAACAAAAAAAAGTATGTATCTATTCTTAAACCTTGATAATCTAAATTATAAAATTACATACATTTTAATTTCTGGCTCCAATTTTAATATATCCTTTGTTGGTACGTATGGCGGATTGCTAACTATAAAATCGAAACTTTTAGCTTCAAAATTTATATTTTCAGAAGATTTTAATGTACCATCTTCTTCCAATGTTGCTTGTATGACAGTTACTCTTTCTTGCAACCCTAGTTTACTACAATTTTCTTTCGTTAAATCGCAAGCATGTGGATTAGTATCGACTGCTATACATTTTACCTAGAATAGTATGAAATTTACTCCGAACTATTTTAAATGATTAAAGATATCCCATTTATTTTAATCACCTGCAATAATAATAACATTATTCTTTTAATTGTTTAATTACCATTTAAGTAATTAATTAATAGGAAATAATGTACCTTGTTGAAGGAATGTGCCAAAGCTAGCGATATCGCGCCAGAACCACAACCGATTTCCAAGATTTCATGATTGTCATCGTGCAAATAACTCATTCTTTTTAAAATAATATCAACTATTATCTCTGTTTCTGGACGTGGAATAAAAATTGGTGGAACTAATTTCAAGGTAATATCTCGAAAATCCCATTCACCGATAATATATTGAACTGGCATCCTGTGGGACTTCATTTTCATGAAATTACGTGATTTAATGTGATGTAAACAACATATAAGAAATTTCTTTATTTTTCGTACAGTCATCACATTTTACCTGGACAATCTGCATTGACAAAGTGATTCTAATTCGTTCAACTGATCTTTCGTAAGTCGTTTATCACGAAAATTCGTCACGTCTAAGAGCTGTCAAATAAAATCAAAGAAAGCATGAAAGAACTATTTAAAACTAAGTATTTCACACTTTTGTCTTATTAAAAAAAGATTGCGCTTTTATAATCCACGTTTAAAATTAGCGGGAAAAGTAAAAAATATACAATTTGGCAAGTAGCCAATAAGAGTGCGAATATATTGGACGCCATGACAGTATAAAACATATGTATATATTATTTAGCCATGTGATTTCATATAGGTTAGAAAACAAAGGCGTATTTTCTCATGAATTATATTGAGAATTTGTCGGTAAAACAGGATCTGAAGTATAATAGATTGGTTTATAAGTAATATATAACTTTAATGTATGCAATGTAATCGACTAGGTGAACGAAAAAATTTAAGAATTAATATTTTTACCTTTTTTAAACCTACGACATGTGCGACGATGTGTTCGATGGATTCAACGGGTTCTGGTACAGCCTCGTTCTCAAATCGGTGACTCCATTTTTCAACGATCTCACCAACGGTCGGACAATTCATAGAGGAATCGTTCGTAAAAGTACGATACAAAGCAACATTTCCTTTATTTGTCATGGCAATAGTATTTCCTATACGCACAGTGCTCGTTGTCGTACTTTTGTTGATTGCAAAAACACACATATTTAAAATTCGCCGATACGACATCATATCTCGTACAAAGTATACTGAATGACGTGTTGTTATTGAATGATTATGAAGCACATTATCGTCGAAGGGAGAGGCATTCCTTCGAAAATACCGCTATCTAGCGGACAAAATTTACGATTGACTGACTC
>NC_140813.1:6100000-6297500 GCF_050613455.1 Vespa mandarinia | reverse complement strand
TAAGCTTCATTAGAAATCGTTTTAATATAGATTATTTTCACATTGAATTATAAAATAATTCGATTATAAACGTGAATTATAATATTATTTGATCGAACAAAGGAAAAAAAAAAGGCAAATCATATTTTTATCAACCGCGATAAATCTCTGGTGCCTTTCGAATCAACTCTTTCCACAAAGTTTTTCTTCCGATACGCTTTCGTGGTTACAATGGCAGAGTTGCGGTTTGAGAACGTCATGAATGTCACGTCAAAGCGGATCTAGAGAGCAAGAAATTTGGAGAATGTTCAAGTCGCAAGTGCAGCGAACCGTCTTTAATGCTTCTTAGCAACTTTTGTAGAGTAAAAACGAGTTCCCCGAGTTGTTGATAAGTATATCGTATAATCGTCGAAGAAACGATTATGTGAATAAGTGAGTAAGCATACTATAAACTTGTCACTTGATGGTCAATCGTGAAATAACTGGCACCAACTAAGCAAATATTCGGATTTCATGCATAAAATCCAATTGAATCAGCAAATATTATTTATGATGATTTAGTGCTATATTGATTTTTTTATTTAATAATGATAACTATGCTAATTCACGAGACGTAAATTTAAACAAATATAAAAAAAAATTACGGTTAAGATTATTCGGCGAAATTTTTTAATGTTCGAATTGATGTATCTAAATATTTTAATTCTGTTTCTTTTCTCCTTTTTTATCCTTTTTTTTTTATCGAGTTGTTACAATAATTTTTTTTGTTTAAATATTGCAATAGTAATTTACATATTACTATTGCAATTGATAAGAAAAAAAGCGAGGAACAAGAAAAAGTCATAGCAATTTTTTTTTTTTCTTTTTTTTTTCTTTTTGATAGGTTCGTAGATCATTGAAGATACCGGGACGCAGAAAGGAAAAGGAAAAACTACCTAGCGGTATAACAGCAGATTATAGTGCATCCTTCTTTGCTCACTTGGATCGGGATCTATTGGAGAACTCGCAGAACACGACGGGTGGAACAGGAAACACGGTGGGCGGTGGTACAGGCTCGAGTTGGACAATGAGAACGCCTGATGGTTTAACACAGAGCGACTCATCGGAGACATCGTTGACCTCTTTGAGTACAACAACGACAAATGCCGGTGGACAATCTGGCAAGAATCTCCCTCCTCTTCCACCGAAACCTCCAAAAAGAGGGATTTTAAAAGGGCCAAGATTGAGTCTCACCAGTGGTACCATAAACGTCCTTTCGGAAGAAATTGTTCTACCGAATGGGAACGAAGGTGGTTATCAAGAGGCTAGTAATTTGTTGGTGAGAAACACTCTACAGAACGAAGTGATAGCCTATCAGAACGTTCCGCCTACGCACTCAACAAGCTTAGGTGCCATGGCTGCTGGTCTGACGAAGGACGAAGTTTGCAGTCCTTCCGAGGAAGAAACGCAATCTTGGCGAATATCTTCTCAACAATCTTCTCATCATCATCAGCATTTTCATCATCAACAACAGCACCTTCAGCAACACCATGAACAACATCAGCAACATCAATTGCATCATCAACAACAGCAGCAGCAGCAACAACAGCAACAACAGCAACATCATCATCATCATCATCATCCGGCTGAGTCGAAATTGCTGCAGGTATAAACGGAAAAATAATTGTTATCGTTGATGAATATAAAAGTGAAAATAACATTTGTGATCTTCTGTGATTTCGCATTTTTAGGTTGTGACAAGTGCCAGTCCGTCGGCTGATTCTTTGACGGACACGACCAATTCGAGTTTTGCTACACCACCGTTCAGTTTGTCACCGGTCGGTGAATCTCAGGGTTTCTGTAGATGGCGATCCTCAGCTTCTTTCGAGGAACAAGGAGTAGAACTTCAGCTACCGGAAATCGTGCCTCTCGAACTTCCGGAACCACGAGAATTGACAATTCAAAGGCAGCCACCACCTCGTAACGATTTTGGTTTTTCTCTTCGTCGTGCTGTCATTGTTGAACGTGCTGCCAATGGTGTTACTCAAATGAGGCCTGTCATTTTCGCTGAACCTGGTACTTTAGTTCAACACAACAACGACACTGGTCTTCTACCGGGTGATCGGCTTATCGAAGTTAATGGGATCAATGTCGATGATAAGTCTAGGGAAGAGATCATTGATTTAATTAAAGGATCTGGTAGCAGTGTCACGGTGAAGGTAAGTTGTTTTATTTACTTTTTTTTTTTTTTTTTTTTTTTTTTAGAGTAGTCAATAATTAGTGTTGTTATTATTATTTTGTTTATTTAATAACATATCTAATAAATATATCTCATAGTTAAAATATGAAATCATCGAAATATTTGTGCAACGTAACAACATGTAGGCAGGAAGCATACTAAAGAGAATGAGTGATACGAACTTAATGAGGCATTGACAGCAATTCTGAACGTTTCAGTTCGAGACATTAGCATACAATGAGCGAAAGTACTTGTTTTTACAGACTACGTTCTCTTTAAAGTATTTCAAAATCTGAAAGACTTTGTGAAGAATAATTGGATTGAAAAAGAAAGATCGTATTTATATCGGACTTTTTTGATCGATTTCATTCGTAACATTCGTAACTTTTTCATCTACGATATTATCTTATTTATTTTAATTAGATTAATTCTAAGCAATTTATTTGATTTATATATATCAGAGATATATAAAAATTAGAAATTTGGGCGTGACTTTGTGATAGAATACTTGACTTACAAGGTATGATTTTATATCTCGTAATTTACGAAATCAGGAAACCTTATGTAGTGATTAATAATGATCCTAAGTAAAACGTTGTTTTTTATGTTGTCTGTTTTAAGTCAAAAGGAATGAAAAATTTTCTTAAGCCTGCTCTCCAAGAAAAATTAAATAAATAATAGACACTTCGACGTAAAACTGTTTTCCGTTTTTATATATAATAAAAGCTTGATAATAGGTGCATAAAAATTGTAAAAAGTTTGCACGTTATACATGTTCAATATAAAAAAAAAAAGTATTTATAATATACTATAAAAATACGTAAGTATATAAATAAGTAGGGGTTATGTATGATAATGAATAGACGTGAGAAAGCTTTTTCAAAGTGATTTATATCGTGTATATAAATAAAACAACTTTCATTTTCAAGAAATACAGTACAGTTAACGAAGACAATATCTGATTTCGTAATGAATAAAAATAAGAATATGGGTATTTATATGATCAATTAATTTATAATTAGTTGAGATAAAGGTAATAAGAATATATACCTCTCAAATATTACTTTATGATATTATTTACTCGTTTAAATACATAAAAATATTTAAAAAATGATGGATTAAAAGCAAAGATATCAGTCTTATGTTTTTTTCTTTTTTTTTTTTTGTTGATCTATCACCTTTTACAAGTAATAAGATAAAAACAAAAAATATCATCATCTTAAAAAATGATTTATCTATCATTGAATAAATAAATAAAAATCTGACACAATAGCTCATTAAAATACACAATAAATTTTTCACACAATTTTTAAACTTTATCTGAAACTTTTCTCATATAGCTTAAATAATGTTTAAAGCTTAGAAATTTAGGAGAGAGAAATGAAAGATAAAGAAAAAGAGAAAAAATACGCGACAAGAAAATTTATTCAGGAAAAAAATTCTTTACGTATCCAAGAAAAAAAACTGTAACAATTTGTTGAATTGCAATATGTGATATTTTTCTTAGGTGAGTCTTTTTTATTTTTTTTTTTTTTTTTTTTGGTATCCTAATTTCGCAGTATTAAGGATTATTATAAGCTCTCAAGTTTAATGGAAAGGCAAATTATAGTGGAATCGTTGGGTCATTGCCTTTCAGTCAAATTCCCCAAGATCTATTTGCTGTCCCTTTCGCCGTCCGATTTCCACGTAAGAAGTAATTGCGATTCGGAATTGTTAGGACGCGATTGCGATATTTGACGAAGATATACGTAATGGAGTGGGAAGTGGAGGAGAAGGAGGAGAAGGAAGAGAAGGATGATAGGAAGAGGGGTGAAAGGAGGAGAAGATGGATGCAGTCAACGTCGAAAGGTCGAAGCTTGCTTGAACATTTATTGCGCAAATGGAGGAGTTTCCCACCCGCAGTTTCTCTAACCACATCTTTCATTTCATCTTTTCTCTTTCTTCCTCCGAGTTCAAAAGAGCGATCATAGCGACGAGATCGATTCATGAGTACATATAACAGGTTTTGTTTCGATTAAAGTTTTAGGATAGAAATATGATAATTGAGAATAATTGATCGTTCAATTTTATATTAGAAAAAAAAAAAGAAAACACAAGAAAGGACATGCCAATAGATCAACGTGTTAACAAGACATAAATACCCGTTAGAGAACGTAATGTTACGCTGAGTATTATGAATCCATCAATGAGTCACTGCAATTTTTACTCGGTAAAATGAAATAATTTTTTTTTTTTAAGCAATTGATTCGATAATTTTGATCGAACATTCTTTAAAGAATTTAATATGATATTAATGGTATTTATTTATTCTATATTTTTATTTCTAAATCGTATTAGGCAAACTATTAATGGAACGTGACATTTGGGATGAATGAGATTTTGTTATAACGATTAATTTTTAATTTAATAAATGAATGATTTTCTAATCGATTAAGGGTTAATATGATATTTATATGTCAAAAATATAATTATTATTCTTTTATACTTTTTATATCATTTTTTTTTTTTTTTTGTTTTTTCTTTATTTTCTTCCTGATACTTTAATGCATAAATGTGTACGTACATAGATAAATAGATCTATTGGTATTAGAACGTAAATGTTACAGGTGTTTTAAATGACATTCAGAGTGTAGTTCACCAGTGACCTGCATGGAATTCAAGGTGTTCGCTAGAGTATATACATACATTCGAATACAATTACTCCATAAAAATTAGAAATCTCCATAGAATCTATTGGTTCGGTCGTAGGAATGTCGATTAAGAGAAAAGATTTTAATTTATCATCAATGTTAAATATTTCAAATGTATATACCGTTATTATTGTTGATGAGTTGAATGCATTAAAAAATCGTGTATCGCGTATGAAAGAGGAATGCAATCGTTATCGGATTATCGATGAAATATATTCGACCCTTCCATTGTTTCTACTTGTAAGAGAAACGTTTGATCCAATCGCTACTGCCTAGTAAATGTTCGATGGCTCGACTCGAATCGGATTGATCCAGGTTGGGGAGGGGGGGTTGGGTGAGGGGGAGAGCTTTATTCTGAATGAAAGTTTCTCGGTGAATGTCATGCAAAATACGAAGGTTAAATAAAAATATATATATATATATTATGTATATGTATATAAAGTACTCTATTTAAAATATATATATATATATTTTTTTTCCCAAACAAAATTTATTTTTTTTTTTGTTTATACACGAAGATCAATTTTTTTTATTAATCATAAACTATGCTACAAGTTTAACATTGGATAATTTTTTTTTTTTTAATGACTCAAAATTGGATCATATAAGGATCAAAACTTCTCCCGTAATAAAAGATAAATCATTTGTTTTTCGATTCTATCAAAAAAAAAAAAAAAAAAAAAAAAAATAAAAAAAAAAAAAACGTAACATTAATACCTTTTGATTATACTTCTTAATTCATTCTTTTTTTCCAAAGCTCCCGTGGCCTTCATTCACAGAATTTTATTTTTAATCTTAAATATATTTCATGAATTCACGTTCATTGATCTTAGTTAATAGGTCAATTAGAAAAGCATTCAGAGAATCGTAAACATTATTTGTTCTAATCGTTCCATCGATGATGCTTGCTGATAGACGCGAGGAACTAACAATAAAAGGAAAATATTTTTCAAAATTTGTCATTTAGAGATTATAATAAAAAAAAATAGAAAAACGAAAGAAGAAAAGAAAAGTAATTGATATCTGACGATACTCGTTTATAAAATATTTCGTTAACATGATCAAAATTGGCTATATAATGTACACGTAAAAAAAAAAAAAATGAAGAATAAAAATACACCCGCGAGAAACATAGAATGAGAATTAAAAATAAATTCTTTCGTTTAATATTTTTGTTCATTATCGAAATAATTATTTTTAGTTATCTCGATAATATTTAAGCTTCAGTTAATATTTTTTGATTCGTCAGAGCGTGAATGTGAGTTAACACGAATCGTCTGGCACGTCCCCTCCTTCTCTTTAGAATTGGATGCTCTTTAATAATGCCTTCCTTCCTTCTTCCACCCCTGTTCTCTTTCCCTCTCTCTCTCTCTCTCTCTCTCTCTCTCTCTCTCTCTCTCTCTCTCTCTCTCTCTCTCTCTCTCTCTCCCCCGCCCTCCCTCTCTCTCTCTCTCTTTTTCATACACACACATACATCATACATGCACACGCAATTCCTCATTATGTCGATTGTTTATTTCGATGCAGAAAGAGCAAGGGGAAGAAGAATCAAGACTGAGAAAGCATAAGAGGAATGCTATGCTCTCTTTTTCTTTCTCTTCTTTCCTTCTATCTATCTACCTATCTATCTATCTGTCTTTCTTTCTCTTTCTCTTTCTCTTTCTCGAGACTCTCCCCGGATGTTTCTGGATATTCGCCAAAGTAAACAATTTCGCGAGAAAGAGGCGGATGTGCTATGCTCCACGTCCCTCGTTACGTTTCCCTCGAATAGGCGCCAAGTTACGACACGTTCCTTGTTATAGAGCACTCTATCGTAAAGAGTACGAGCCATTTAACTCGAGTATTTTCTTCTTGGACCGTGACGGACCGTTTCTTGATTCTTTTTAATTTTCATTTTATATCTATATAACTAGGGGAAGTAATTAAAAGAATTTTTAATTAGATAATTATCTATATATATATATTTATGAATAACAAATATAAGATATATCTTATCTTGACAATCGTACGAGGAAAATTCATTTATTTTCTTATTTTCAAAAGTTCAATTATTTTCGTATTTTTCGTATAAGATTATATAAAACATGGATCATGATAGTCGATTGCCAATATCAATTGTTTTATCTTATATCAAGCTAGTGATTCCTGTAAAAAATACTTTCAAATATTTTATAACATTGATATCCGAGACGAGGAATTATATAAGAATTTTTTTTTTTTTTTTTTTTTTTTTTTTTTAAATGGAAAAAGAAGATAAACAATTACCGTCGTCGATAATAGTTATCAATATGTCAAAAAAATTTTAATCGTACATAATGATTATACATAATCAAAGTCATTTGAAGAAATATATTAATTATAATGTGTTTAAAAATGTAGGTTATTATTAAACTAAATAAATAAATTAAATTATAAACTAATTAAATAATAAACTTAATTATTAATAAACAATTAAAAGCATGTCTTATTGTAAATAAGTTTTGTTCATTCAATTGTAAAAAATTATGTATAGAAAGATAGCATAATTGATAGTTGTTAAACCAAAAAGTTGTTTGTTCAACAATTATTTAAGAGAAAAAAAATAATAAAACTGTTAAATTAGCCTGATTTCATAAGTATTGATAAATTTATAAAAAAGAAAATGATAATTTAAAAAAAAAACAAAATATTATAAATCATTGATCTAAAATATCAGAATGATCAGGTGATAGAGTATGAACGAACGTCATATTTTTTCTTTTTTTTTTTTCTTTTTCTTAAAAATTTTGTGTGTAGCAAAACTAGCTAGTTAGGCTTCAATATCATAGAAATTGGAACTTTATCCGATTGTTCAAAAGGGCATTCATTAGTTTCACCTCGGTGAGCAGTCATCGTAGCTCGTTTTTCGGGCTTTGTTCATTTTTCTTCCTTTTTTATTTTTTTGTTTTCTTTTTCTTCAAAAAAAGAATCGTAAAAGTGCACTGTTTTATGAAGAAAAAAAAGTTAGTGACAAAAATATTTTGTTGATCATGTTATTGTCTCTCTCTCTCTCTCCCCCTCCTTCTTTCTGTTTTTTTTGTATCCTACTTCCATATTCGAAAAAAAAAATAACTATTTTTCAGATTAATAGATATTGCGAGTAATATCTTAAGATAGTAATCAAGAAATTTCACCACACTCCGTTTTTACTTTTCCACTTCTTTCGTTTTTAAATTTTTTTCTTTTTTTTTCTGTTTTTTCTTTTTCTTTTTTTTATTCGCGATAATCACGGTTTAGATGTAACTTGGCCCAATTCAATGATTCAGCTTTGTAGATCGTGTGATAGATAGGAACCGGTTAGAGTATTACTGGAGCAAGTCAAGTTGTCTTTCTTTATTTTTGTTTTGACCATATACACATACACACATACACACACACGCGCGCGCGTGCAAGCGTACGCGCACACATACATACATTGAAGAAGAAGAAAGATTTAACATCTTATTAAGTATACCACGAAGTCCGTTAAATCAACTATAATACATTGATACCGACCAATGAATCTCATTAATGTGATGTTTTATATCATTCGATGTTTAAAATTTATAAATTGTTTCGAATGTACCGAAAAAAAAAAAAAAAGATTTTCTAAATTATTGGGGGAATACAAAGAAAGATAACAAATAAAATCTATGTAAACGCGTATCCTAATAAATTCTAACGCAAATTTCTAAACAAACAAACAAAAAATATGAGTGTTTATATACGTACGCGTAGTTGTAGAAACGTTATCTGTCCTAATCGTCTTACCAATGATCATAAATAGATACGCGGAGCTTCTTCTGATGTGTTTCGTTTAAATTCGGGGAGTTTAAACAGACATGAATGAATTCACGAAGTTTGAAGGCCGACAAAAGAATAAAAATTCGATTTGATTTTAATTTTGTCTTTATATTCCGGGATATCGGGAAGAAAGGAAAATTATCAACGAAATCAACGATTTTGAAGGAAACGTAAATAAAAATAATCCTTTGAAGATATAGAATTTATTTTTGAGTAGAGAGAGAAAAAAAAATAACGCAATTTTTTTTTTTTTTTTTTTTTTTTTTTTTTTTTTTTTCTATTTTCTTTTTACGTCAAACAATTTACAAATTATTTTCTCGAATAATTTCGAACTGAAAAATTTAATTCCGAAGATAATGGAGCAAATAAAGCGTGTAAAAAGGAATTAAATTCTCTTTTCTTTTCTTTTCTTTTCTTTTCTTTTCTTTTCTTTTTTCCGAACATTATGCCAAGTACTTCATCTACACTTTTGTTTTCAATTAATTGCGACTGATTTCATTTATACAAAAAAAAAAAAAAAAAAAAAAAAGAAAAAAAAAAAAAAAAAAAAAGAAAAAAAATATATATATATATATAGAGAGAGAGAGAGAGAGAGAGAGAAATAGAAAAAAAATCCGAAGTCTAGTCTTGTACGTCGAAATGACTTTGAAAAAAAGAATTCGTATAGCTGCTATTCGATGCACGCAACGACGTACGTAAGTAGGTGTATCGTTACGTGAAGAAGAACGTAAAAGAGAAAGAGGAAAGGAAAAGAAACGGTGTTTTCCAAGAGGCCATCGTTTTCGTCGTCGTTGTCGTCTTCGTCGTCTTCGTCGTCTTCGTCGTCTTTTGGTTCATTGCCACTGCCGTTGGTACCGAATATAGCGGGATCATGAGTCACGTTCCGTAATAAGACTATACTTGGCCAAGTAGAATCAGTTGCGGGAGGAGAGAAGGTTTTCCAAGAAAGCAAGATCGTTCTCCAGCATTCATGGATCCTTTCCACCCCACTCTCCTCCTTTTATTCCCTCTTTATCGTGACAAAAACTGAATAGAAAAAGATTCAACGGGTCTGTCATGCTTTAAACTTTGTCTCGTACTCGTCGGGAGTCCTAAAAAGAAATATATATAATATGAGATACTTACAAGAGATGATTACCGGATCTACGGGCCAAAAGATAAGCGCAAAATTTGGTGCTGGAACGCGTATTACTTTTTTTAATGCACGACTGAATTCACCGGGTCACGTTTCTATATATTTTAGAAGATCTAATCGTTATCATATCTTTGTCTTGTTGGGCGCTTTTATCAAATTCCTTTTGTTTTTTATTTTATTATTATTATTATTATTTCTTTTCTTTTCTTTTTTTTTTTTTTTTTCGTTAATCCTTTAACGCACGATTTATCTTCTTTTATGAATCTCTAAGAAAAGAAAAAATATTTATCTTAGTTACTATAAGCAAATGTTGAGAGTAGAAATAATTAAAAAATGGAGGTTTTTATATATATATATATATATATATATATATATATATAAAATTTAATGAAAAATTAAATTATTGCAAATACATTATATTATGCATATTAAATTACATTAAACGTTAATGTGTTGTTGTAATTTTATCTGAAGGAAAATCGTAATGATGAATTTTTCCAAATGAGTAATGCTATTTTCTTGATCCATTTGAAATAATACTCGAGATCATTGAATAAGAACGTACTAACGATTATTCGCTTCCACAATCCTGGAATGATCGCTGACTCATTTCTCGACGACATGGCCGTAAAGCCGTGGAATTCGTTTTACTTGTTTAATTGATTTGACAGATGATTCAAATTCTTCGCGGCTGAATTGCGTGTTCTCGCTAAATTGTGATCATCCATGATTACACGGTTTCACGATTATTGTTCTTCTAAGTTTTCCATGCGTTTAGTTTTCATCGTTTATCTCTTGAAATTCCAAGAAAAATCTAAGAATTTCGAAAATTCAATATATATATGTACGCGCACTTGGACGCCCACACACAAGGCGATTATCTATTATCTTTGACATTATTTACAAAAGCGATATAATGATATATTGAGGCTTTGTTGATATCATATCCTATTTGCGTTATCTTTATTCGTTCAGTATAATATTTTAATCTGATCCTTTATCTTATCCAGATATATAGATAAATTAATTTTATTTCTTACAAATTAACGATCTCATTGAATTGTATAATTTCTAACAAATTGTCTTTCACTTTTATACAAATTCTTTTTAACTTTTCACACACACACACACACACACGCACGCGTATGTACGTATATTTCTTATTTTTATTTTATTTCATACTTGTAAATATATTTTTAACAAATAAAATCGAATATTGTTATTATAATTTTTCAAGCAAGCTTTCTTCTCTTTTCGATTTTTCTATTTCTTCTTTCTTTTCTTTTTTTTTTTTTTTTTTTTTTTTTTTTTTTTTTTTTTTTGAGAAGAACAGGTAAAAATTTCTGTGACTGGAATTTAGACACCTCGTCGCCGAAAGATCGGCTGTACGATAAATCCTGAAGTTTTTTTTTTCTTTTTTTTTTTTTTTCTTTTTTTTTCTTTTTTTTCACGATCGAAGAGCTTAACTAATGTATCTTCGAAGAAAACCCAGAAACATCCGTTAGAACTCTTTCCACATTCCACTGAAGATTGTCTATAGTTGTGTATACTTCCTCAGAGAATACTTAGAAATGTAAAATAATACTTGTCTATGCTTGTTTGTTAAATTTTTTCAGCGCTTTTCGTCGATTGTTCCTTACATCGAAAATCATTAATCGAAATCGTCCTATTGAAAATTTCATAGCCATTTTATGACGATATTATATTTAATAAGAAAAATATGTTTTCTTCTTATGATCTACATTTTGCTTTCAAAGTTAACGTTAAAACATATGTATCTCTTAGATGATAAGCTTTATCTTGAAATAGAAATATAAAAATATTGTTGTTTCTATCTTGCGTTATTCAATGTACAAATATTATATCTCATGTACGCGCAGACTTAAGTGTATTTAATAGATTAAATGTATTTGTAGTTATCAAGAAGAGCAAAAACGAAAAAGGTATTAAGAAAAATTGCAATTCTTTTTTCTCGAGTCTATGAATTAAAATAATTTTACGATCTGTTTTTAACTTATACGTCAATTTTATTCGTATAATCGAATACGTGTCAATATTTTTATTTAATTTAATCTTATAACGATAAACAAACACAAACGTTTTTTGTTCAATAGTTTTTTTTTTTTTTTTTAATAATTATCATTTCAATAAACTCATTATAAAATTAAAACATTGATTGCTTTCAATAGTTCTAATATTAATTCATTACGTATTACTAACTAATTACGTGAACAATTAATAAATATAATTATATTAATAATATTAAACAGTATCATTATATTAATAATATTATTAATAAACACGAGTACAATAAAAAGCGGCCAATGATATCGTAAATCAAAGACACGATAAAAGAAATAAGAGCGAAAAAATAAAAAAAAAATAAAAAATAAAATAGAAAAAGTAAAAGAAAAAAAATTACGAACGATACGTCATCACCCCGGAGAAGTGTAAAAAAAAAAATAAAAATAATAATAATAATGATTGATTCGTTAAAATCGCAAATTCATGCGACGTTAGGTTTTGGTCTGGTCCCCTTTTCGTCACGCGATTCGCATAAGCTTACGCGTGCGTTCGGTGTCGTAGCGACCGTCGAAAGATCTCCTCCTCCTCCTCCTCTTACCCCCTCCCTCCTTACCCTCCCGTTCTTTTTCATTCTTCGTCAACATCCTGCTTCCTGTACTGCTTACGTGCTCTTTCACGACATGCAGACCCCGTGCGTGCGTGTACTCGTTCACTCACTCACTAACTCATTCCTCACTCACTCACTCTCTCATTTCATTCATTTCACTCACTACTCACTCACTCAAGGGACATGCACGACCTATCACGACACGCGTGTGTTAATCTCGATGCGTAAAAAAGGCGTGTACGCATACTACTGTTCATCATAAGCTATCGGACACCTACGTTTATTATTCAATTTCATGTCCGATTTAAATTACAAAATGGAACAACGCAGTAAGCGTTGAAAATTATTCAAAGTTATTCGTTCTCTATAAGTTATGTCAAATGCTTGATATCATTTATATATATGTAAGTGATAAATTGATTACGTCAATTGTTATTTTTCAAAGTCTGCGCAAGAACATTTCTTTTTTTCTTTTTTTTTTTTTTTTTTTTTTTTTTTTTTAAGCAAATAAATGAGAAAAAGAGGACGTGTTAATCTGTAATTAGAGAAACCATGATAGTTTTGATTTAATATTTTATTAGGTACTTTATTATTGAGCCAAAGCAATTTTTGTGAAAGTGCTTCGGCTCAATTTTATTCTTTTTTTTCTTTTATGAATAATAAAAAGAAGATAATAATCTATATTCATATTCAGTTGTCTTCTTTTTTTATTTTTTATTCTTTATTTCTTTTATTTTTTGTTTTTTTTTTGTTTTTTTGTTTTAATTCCATTTATATACCATTTTCCTTCAAAAATGACAGCTCATATTTCAAAGTATTACAATGAAATAAATATGTATCTTCGAAAAAGTATAAATTATCAATGACATACTTATATACTCTTGTCGTACATATCCCCTATATATATTGAGAATTGTGATGATGCATAAGACTGGTTTGATATTTTTAAAGACTTTGCTTTTTGAATGGATCCTTTCGAGTATTATTGGTCATATATGTACATACATAAGTACATATAACGAAAGAGCATTACTCGTGATAGTTGCCAGCATTATTCGTCGTGACGACCTTCGTGCGTAGGTCAAGAGCACGTGGGTGTAGATGCTCTCGGCCTCGATTCGAGAGAAAGAGAGAAAGAGATATAAGCTCGTTCCGAGTTATTTTTGAACGTTTACATTCCAGATAATGCTATCATCTTATGCAGATGTAGTTGATGATAATCGATGATTCATAACGATTTTCATAAGCCAGATCGGATAAGATCAATGAAATAAAATCTTTTTCGTTAACATACTATAGGCAAAACAAAATCATTCGAAGCAAAAACAGAAAAATCAAAAAGAACAAAAGAAAAATATATATATATATACATATATATCTTGTGATTCGCAGGTGCAACCAGTCGCGGAACTATCAGAGCTCTCAAGACGAGGTGGAAGCGACGGCCAGCAAGTCGAGCTGGCACCTGCGAATATTCGCGGTGGCACGCTCCGTCGATCCGGTAGCCTGCGGTTTCATCAGAATACGGTAAGTCTTCGATCGATTCAGTAGCCTCCTTTCTCCGTCCAACACCTTCGTTATTTAAATTAAAATACTTGATTTTTAAAACCGTTATTTAAGATCGAATTTTTGTAAAAGATTCTCGCTTTTATTCCGAATAATCGATTGATTTTTCAAAAATTGATTAAAAACATTTAATCAAAAAAATTATTTCAATGCTCGAAAAGGGATCATTGATTATACAATAAAATTTAATCGTTGCTTTTGACTCATATCTGATCATATCCGACATACTTCAGTTTGTGAAAGCTTTAATTTTCTTTGTCTTAAAATAAGAACTGTAAAAGTAATAGAATGAGAATTGTCAATTTTTTGAGAAAAACTTTTTCTTTTTTAAGTCGTTGCAAGAATTCAAGTAATACAATAAAAATATGATTATAGAGATAGAGGAATCTTTTTGGATTCATGACATTTGTGCTAGTTTTATTTTCATTCGAAAATATTCATTGATTTCGTATATTCATGCGTTTGTGAAATAATAACATTCCAAGTTGTGAGATGAGGAAAAATGGCGGTTTTGGTCGACTTATGGTCAGATCATGGTGTTAATTTTGGACAAGGATAATAATGTATTCCTATATTCGTGGAAAAAAAAGTAAAGGACACAATAATAGAATATACGCGTATATCGAAGATTGCGAAGAGAAATAGAGAAAGAAAGAGAGAGAGAGAGAAAGAGAAAGAGAAAGAGAAAGAGAGATATCATAGAGGTGCTTACTTTCCACCCACATTCCCTAGAACGACGCAGTGGCATAGTAATCGCATAACGGTACACATCCCGACTTCTTCGTACTTTAACGCTTTGTTTCCATTGAAGCTAACGGACGTAATACTGATATAAGAATGTACGTGAAATGAAGAGGAAAGAACCTCGCTATCTTGGTCACTTATTTATTTGTAGGAGCTAAATGGAGATAGAAAGAGAGAGAAAAAGAGAGAGAGAGAGAGAGAGAGAAAAAGAGAGAAAGGTTTTCGTTTATATCGTATTTCAGACGATTTGCAACTTGGAACGTCAATATGACAGAAAGTGTTTAAAGTTCATCGTACATCTTTCGTTTTATTATAAATCATTCGAATATGACGTTATTTATAAGATATAACAACTGGGGTCAATACATAATCATACGGTATTAATACTGGGACACACGTTATATGGTTTCATTCGTAAGGATTTCAATTCGTGACAAACAATTTTATCAGACATTCCGAGTTTAAATTTTATCTGACAAAGATTAAATTTTCATTTGGTTTCATTGTAATCATTAAATTAAAAAATATTGAGAAAATTATTTAAAACTGAACAAACTTATTCGTTATTAAATATTAATTTAACATCTCGACATGTTATAGACATTCAATATATATATATATGTATTCAATATATATTTATATATATGTATATATATATATATATAAATCTAATTGATTTTAATCGCAGACAGAAAGCGACGTCGAAGGTACTTGAAAATTTCTCGCGAATCGGCAATGTACACCCTTAATCCACGATCCACGAGCAAATGGGGTTGATTTATAGTGAGGTAGGGGAGAATGGTAGTGGTTGCGGGCTTTTGAAATGCCGTTAATAAATTAAATTGTCGCACGGTACATTCCACGTTATCGTTGATGCGGGATCGTCGGCTCGTGTAATGTCATTAACGAAGATCAAAGGGCTGTCAATAATTTCATGTTACATCGATCGCGAATGATCTTCCATTATCACTTTACTGCGAAGACATATTCGTTCGTTATGTCTTCATCGTGTGCGATCTTTACCATGAAAAACCGGTTGTCTTGTAGTTTTTTATAATTTCTTTCCCATGACGTTTTACTCTTTATATCTAGAATGGTATATGTGTGTACGTGCGTTCGTTCGTGCAGTTTTGAATGGAGCTACGAGCGATGGTCAAACTCGCACCGTTTGTAGTCTCTCAAGAGACGACTGCTTTTCACCGGTGCAGCTGTACAAGTTAATTCTCTTCTCCCTCTTAACCCCACCTCTCTCTCTCTCTCTCTCTCTCTCTCTCTTTTCTCATGCGTAACGTATCGATCGTTAAGTCGATCCCAATGAGGAAACTAGTTGGCTGTATTATTATTGTGTTCCTTTTCACTAGCTTCTTTCCTTTAACCTTTAGACCGTTAGCATGAACCAACGTTTGGGCTTGGTACAAGATCGTTTCTAATAGAAAAGAAAAAAAAAGAACACGAAGTAAATCGTTGCAAGAATGCAAGTAATACAATAAAAATATGATTATAGAGATAGAAGAATATTTTTGGGCTCATGACATTTGTGCTAGTTTTATTTTCATTTGAAAATATTCATTGATTTCGTATATTCATGCGTTTGTGAAATAATAACATTCCAAGTTGTGAGATGAGGAAAAATGGCGATTTCTGTCATTCGTTAAATTCGTTCGTCGGTAAAAAATTTACGCGGGAAATTTAAATGCGTTCTCCCGCATTAAAACATTTTATTTTAAAGTAGTCATCATATAAATAGTTTTCTAATGATCAGTCAGAATCGTAGAAGCGATTATAGTGCATCATACGACGTATCGGAGCAGAAGGTTAATGTTCACAAGATGATCGGGTCATATCGATACTGTGCCATACCAACTCCAAAGAGAATGGTATCGTTTGTTCTACCGATTGTCGGTAAGGACGGTACTTATACACTTTGGTACCGAATGCGTGTAATGCGTGTAATGTTATGCGTGACGGTAACGTTCTCTAGTGGACGTTCTCGGTGTCACTCCAATGAAAATGAACTTGCTATTATTGATTCAAAATTATGTTCAGATTATTCCATAGAAGAAAGATTCATTGATCTCTTTTTTATGAATTTTCTTCGATCTCTCCTTATTTCAAATCAAATTACATATATTTTGTGCACGTACTTGAATCGTTATTTATTTCTCTTTTTTCTTTTTTTTTTTTTTTTTTTTTAAATCTCTTATCATATCGTCACATTTTCGAAAATTCGCATTTATCTATTTTTTGAATGACGTTCGTGTCTGAACTTTTACATATAGATATGATTACCTTGATAAGCACCATAATTTCCTTCAAAAGTAAATTAAAGAAATGAATTCTTGTTGGGCGTGCCGAGGCATCCATGTGGCATAACATAGATCGTTCAAGGTTCTAGGCTGGTGTAAAATGGACGCATCATTTAATAGGGTGCGGTCGGTCTCTTCGGACGAATAAGAAAGAAGTTGATTTGTTTCTTGGTTTTTTTTCTTTTTTTTTTTTCCTCTTTCTTCCTTTGCCTCGTTTATCCTTCATTTCATTGTTCGTTCGGTTAACTGCAAATGTTCATATTCTACGATTATCGTTTCAGACCTAATGTTCATTATTTTTCTCTTTCCTTGTGGATTGAACACGAATGTAGCAGTTTATTATGCAGCAACATCGTACGTAAATGTCGCATTATGTAATTACAATTGCGGAGTACGCGTTGCGTGTAAGTGATTACGTCGTTACCGTTCTCCAGCATCATTATATTATGTATATACTACGTTCTCAAAGCAAACTGCGACGGGCAGGTCGTTTGTGTACAGACGATAATGTCGTTCGTCATCGAGCGTTGAAAAAATATCTTTTGCCTGGAGCCACGATGCCGGTGCATTGCAGATGCCTGTTGCAATATGTCGATCCAAACGATATCTACTACGTATCTCTCTTATTTTACGCGAGTTTCTTTCTATTTATTTTTCTTTTCCCATATTTTCTTTTTGTTGTTGGTTTTCTTTCCTTCTTCTTTTTTTTTTTGTTTTTTCTTTTTCCTTCATCTATCCTCGCCGTGTACACGTGCGGCAAGTGTCAAACGTCGACATTTCAAAATTGATCATTAGCGTCTTAGAATGATCTCAAATGAGTCTGTAAGTAATAAAAAAAAGGTTATAACTTATTATCGACGTTTATCATTGATTATTGCAAATAACTACAACTAATGATATCTAATTTTTACGTAAACCATAGATCTAATGTATATTGAAGATCGTTATGTTCTCGTCAAAATTTGACACGCATTTGTCATCGTTTTATTTAGTCGTATTTGAAAAGTCGAGAAAACAAAGAACAAAATACAAAGACGGTGATTTACATTGTAATGAATGACGGAATCCAAAAAATTTAGTTTACTTCGATCAATATTAAGTCTATTCTATATATTCGAAGTCGACTATTTATGAATCTCTGACGTAATGTCGGTATAAATTTGCGTTATCCGTAATACTATGCAAGATGCATGCATTTAGTTTTCTGAGCATTTGACATTTGAACTGCGTAGTTAATAGTGATGTATTACCCATTTAAATTGTCCTAAAAGCGACGATACTTAAAGCCTATATATATTTCCATAAATTTTATACGAATTATTACTTATACACAATTTTTTTTTGTAATTGTATTTTTATATGAAGATTTCATATGTATATTCTTTGTTGAAAATGAAATAATTTTTCTTTCCTCAACGATTGCAGTAGTTAACTTTCTAAGTTTTGCTTTCCCTAGTCCATTGTTCAGCGAATCGGTATTTTTCTTTGCAGATTTTATGCAAAGTAGGTGTTTTGTTACTGTAAAATGTCCGATTGACAATTGCATTCATTGTGGTATGGCTTTTCTCTTTTTTATGGCTGTTTTTTTATGACTATTTTATGTTAATAACTATTCACAATGGACAGGTTTTATATTGTGTATATTTCTTTGTTATTTTTTTTTTTTTTTTTTTTTTTTGCCTCATATCAACACCAAATATACATACTATGTATATTATCTTCCGTCCTTGTCGTTTTAACGCGTTCTTAATTTATATCGTATGTGATATAATATGCGGCTGCGATTATTAACATCGAGAAATTTTAATTATTACATTTTGTAGGTATAGAATTGAATTTTTCTTTTTTATCTAGTTTGTTAATAATTAATAAATAGTTTTCTGTGCTAGTTAAATCTATTTTTTTTTTATTTTTATTTATTTTATTTATTTATTACTTATTGAATACTTATAGGATATGATTATCTTTTTCTATCGTTTCTATTAATTCCTTTTGAAGGTGTTAAATATTCTACACCATAAATAAATATGAAAGATGATTTATCTGGTTTATGTTTATTAACTGAAAGTTCTTTGATTCGGTCTATATCAATCATTTATTGATGGAGTATCATATCCTATTCTCGGTGATTGTTGAGTCGTTCGATTAATATTTAAGAATTTTTATCTGTTTTTCATAAAAAATGTTATATCATTCATCTCATTTCACGGTTGTCTTTTATTAATGGCTTTTGTTAGTCCATTTTGATATTTTGCGATTGCATGTTATTACTTATCGGGGTGACCTGGTTTTCGATGGACGTTACTGCATGTTGTGTGTTACTATTCTCAGTTGTTTTAGTGTACTAAAAGCGTTATATCCCATATAACTTTCAACGCATATATTCGTTGATACTGCGATATATCCTTAAAAGTATTATATATAATTCGATTTGATATTGATTTTTATTCACTATAATAATGGTGAGAATCATATTTTATAATCATACGCCAGTGTTAGTTTATATTTTTTAATGAACGTTTGTTTCTTTGAACTTTATCGTTTATCATTTTTGTTTACAAGTTTTGTTTACAATTTTCTTTTTTCGTTTCTTTTTTATTTTATTTTATTTTTCTTTTTTTTTTTAGAATATTTTTTATACAAATCTTTGAAATAATAACCATAGCCAATTTAAAGTTAATCAATTTTATTAAAACGTCATTGGGTCGATCAATTTTCAATATTTTTTTTTTTTTTTATTGAAAATTCTAATATTATCGACTTATTGGCCGAGCTAATAGATATATCTTATATAGAAATGTTTGCCAATTATTTCAGATCAGATATATTATGTAAAATATATTATGTTAGATATATATTATGTAAAATGAATAGAGTTCGGATAAAGACGTTTAATCGGTATCGTAATATCATTGCAAATTAATTTTAAATCAATCTTAACAATTTTTTGTTGTAGCTTTACGGTAAGAAAGTGTTAGGAACATCGAATTCTAATATCAATGGATATTTCGTATCCGGTGATATTCGATGCGTCGTTCAGCTCTCATTCACAGAACCGCCCTGCTGTCTATATACTTCGTCGAGATGTCGTAAAAATAGTGGCAACAAGTGGTAAGTGCTACATGGTAACCGTGCGAAGACACTTGTTGCTACTGTACAGTCGAGACGGCGCGGCGACATTCGAGCTTTTAGATTTTTGGCTCGCATCGTCAATCATTCTTTTAATGTTAGTTTATATTTTACAATCAACGTTTGTTCCTTTGAACTTTATAAATCAAGATATAAGTTTTCTTAAAAGTTTTCTCTTCTTTTCTTTTTTCTTTTTTTCTTTTCTTCTTTTTCTTTTCTCTCTCTCTCTCTCTCTCTCTCTTTTTCTAGAATATTTTTTATACAAATCTTTGAAATAATAACCATAGCCAATTTAAAGTTAATCAATTTTATTAAGATGTTATTCGATCGGCCAATTTTCAATATTTTCTTTTTAATTTGAACATTTCAATATTGTTATCCACTTTTGTTGTAATCGAACTAATATTTATTATTATTAAATTGGCTTTGTTAGCTCGTGTATTTAATGGTATTAAAAATCGATCGGACTAATTGCAAATTGTCATTTAGAATAAATCTGATTTTATAAAAATAATTAAAAAAAGAAAGAAAAAAAAAAAAAAAAGAAAGAAAGAAAATTAAAAGGGACACACGATCGCGACTCGATACGATCGGTCTTACCGGTATAAATGTTTTCGAGCTATGTTTCATTTGACTTGGATTGATTTCTTGCGGCGAGCTATATCCTCGGTCTCGCTCGTTTTTCTTAGATTCTCGATCGTGACGCGTCACGAGCCACGCTTAGTTCGAATCGATCACCTACATAATCTACTTCGGAGGAAGTACCAATAGATGATGAGCGAAAAAAAAATGAAAAAAAAAAAACTATTGCTAGCAAAAAGAGATTAACGTTTAGTGGAATTAACCTGAATGGATAATTGACTCTTAGTAATTGCTCTTTATCTTATCTAACGGATTTTATTCGTTATATCTTAGAGACTGAAAAATTTTTATTAATTGATATCAACGGAAATTATCTGTTAACTCGTTATAACGTTATTTGTAAATTATTCAAATTTTCAGAATATTATTTTATTTACAGATAAATATTACAAGTAAAATAGTTTATTAAAATAAGCATCATCCTCGTCGTCGTCGTCGTCGTCGTTAGCGTTATTATTATAAATAAAAAATAATGATAATAATAATAATATTTATATCGTTTGTAAATAAAATAATATTTAAGTTTGAACGATTAAATTATGTTAATAATGGTGAAATGATAAAATCTGTATAAGAATGAAACGTACATTGCTTATCGTTATTTTCTTTTTCTTTTCCTTTTTTTTCTTTCGTTTGTTCTTTTTTTCTTTTTTTTTTTTTTTTTTTTTTTTTTCTTCTTCTTTTATGCAACTGAGAACATTCACATTTCATAAGTAAAAATATTCACGCATGAATATCGCAATAGAAGCTCGACGTTGTGTCTCCATGACAAATACTTGGAGAAAAAGTATTCTGGTTGCAAGACGTTACATTTTAATTAAATGCTTCGTGCCTATAGTACATCTCACGACATTCTTTTCTTGTTCTCGCCTTCGCATTATACCTACTTCCTTGCGTTCTCTCCCCCCTCCCTTCCTCTCTCTTTCTCTCTCTCTCGCACATACACACACACACACACACACACACACAAACGTGGGTTTACGAGAAAACATCATTGAACGGACTTTACTTGCTAATGGCTTTCGTTTCTAGCTTTCACATATCCTATTAGGAAAAATTCTAAGAATTTTCTTGTCTTTTGTTTAAACCATTATCGTTATCATTGACTCCTAAAAGATAATTGTTTCATCTATCAATTATCAATAGATCCAAATTTGAAGAAAATTCGAACTTCGTAATTGTATGCGTTGAATCGTGTTAATTTAAGATAGTAATATATCAAGAAATAAATAAAAAATATTCTTGGGGTTTTGTTTTTTTTTTTTTTTTTTATTATCATCGACATATTCTTATCATATCAAATATTTGTATCATTGACTTAATTATCTTATTGTTATACAATTGGTTGATAATATTTTTTTTTTCCTTTTTTTCTTTTCTTCTTTTCTTCTATGATCATCGGATCAATAATTGTTAACCTGGAAAAGGGATTGATCGAAAGGTTGAGACACGTGCCAGGTATAGTAGTTATAAAGTGCAGCAGCGTTACGGATTTGGCATATGTTACAGTCACTGTTACAGTCGTACCAGTCAATCCGGTCTCTGCTTGCACTCATGTGAGTCATCGTTGTTATCCTTTTCCCCGCAAAACGATACTCGATATTCGCCATCAGAGTTCGGAGATTATTTTTCAATCACTCCGATTAGGCCCTTTTCTGATCACGCCATTAAATTTCGAACGAATTTAATTGACCTACGAGAAATACTCTCGTGTTTTTTCTCTTCCTTGTTTCTTTTTCTTTTTTTTCTGTCCCCCTCTTTTTTTCCTTTCTTCTTTTTATTTTTATTTTTTTTTTTTTTTTTTTTTTTTTTTTTTTTTTTTTTTTTTTAAATTCCTCAAATGGAAAAAGCATTCAACGATAAAGTAAACGAGCAGAAACGTTTATCAGCTTGATCGTCTTCCGAGTTCAAACTGACCTCAATTAGTTAAAAATGAAAGTCATTGTAGAGACTGTTGACGATTTTAATCATGACGATGAAGAAATCAGGTCGATATATACGCTAAAATGTCTGTTCACGGATTAGAAGCAGAGATTTTAGATTGGCTCTTTAGTTAGGATCATCTAATAAAGAGAAAAATAAAGAAACGTGTGATAATAAAACGTGTGTATTTCTCAGGCTCTTTCTCTCTCTCTGTCTGTCTGTCTGTCTGTCTATCTTTCCTTCTCTCTTTCTCTCGAGTAGGTATTTCTATTCGTTTCTCCGAGAACAGCTCCATCTTTTTTACACGACACAAGGTCGTTTTTGCCATTCCTCTTACGTAGTGAGTAACACGTCTCTTGTTCTTCCTTTCTTTCTTCCCTCGAACGGCCTCGACCGACCTTCCTTCGTCGTTTTCTCCGGCTTCACGAAGGCGTCTTCGAAAAGAATTATTTTTGGTCCTCGCTTGGTAAAGTATAGTTGTATGTATATATATATATATATATATATATATATATATATATAATGTATGTATGTATATACTTGTAATAAGTTCTGTGCATTCCCAAACTTACATACGTTGGACTATATCTGGTTGTGATCTTACGAGTGATTTATTATTCCCAAGTTAATCTTGTACTTTTCAAACTTTCAGAAATTAACTATGTGGTAGGATGTGCGATTAAATTAATATTTTTGTCAAGTTAATTTGTTGATTAACGATAATTTCTTTTCTCTGTTTTTTTTTTGTTTTGTTTTGTTTTGTTTTAATTTTAATTCATAAAGACGTCTGTGTGTCCAAAAAAAAAGAGCATCGAGTCATTTTTAATTAATTAAAATTCCGTCCTCTCGGAATTATTTATTATTAATTATTAAAAAAATTTGTCATCGTATGTTTTGCATTGCATCGCAATAATTCTATTCATGAGATACTTTATAATTATTTATTATCGATGAAAGAAAAAAAAATGATATACATTATTTTCATAATTTTTCGTTTTATTTCTCTTTTAAAAAAAAAAATATTGTCGTATTATATTACAATGCCTGACAAAAATATTCTTTTTTTCTCTTTCTTATATGTTGCCTCATTTTTCTTAGATACTACGAAATGCGATTCGTTGGATGTAACGTGAATGATACGGGGTTGTAAATATTGATAATCGCAGACGTTAGTAATCGTTAGTCTTATTTGAAAAAGTCGTCAAATAAGCGATACCGAGTCATAGTGTTATCTCTTTCCAAAAATGTCAAATAATTGTTTAACTATTATTAGACATATCTTACGCATTTGTTCACTTTCTTGTTCACTTTTTACGTAACTATAAATAATTTAAAATAAATAAATTATGATAATGATTATAATCACATGAAACGATCCTATAGTAATCGTCTATATGAAATATAAAAATAATATCGCGTTCAACGGTATTCGTTGATCGTCGAGTTCTTTTGCACAGTGAAAGGTATGTCGTACCTTTAAATCAAATGTTTCGCACCCACGACACAGAAAGGATTTATTCACCCGAATGCGTCTAGATTGTATGGGAGGATGAAATATCAGGGCATACAGAATTATAGTAGAAAGTAACGGTTAATGAAAACCGATTGTTTCTCTCTTTCTTTTGCTCTTGCTGTCGAGTCGTACTTGGCTCGGCGCATTCACCGCATATATGTATATATTATATATGTATGCATCCATGCATGTATGTAGGTATGTATGTAGGTATGTATGTATGTATGTATGTAGGTATGTAGGTATGTATGTATATATGTATATATGTATGTATGTATGTATGTATGTATGTATGTATGTATGTATGTATGTATGTATGTATGTATGTATGTATGTATGTATGTATTTATGTATGTATTTATGTATGTATATATGTATGTATGTATGTATGGATGTATGTATGTATGTATGTATGTATGTATGTATGTACCGGTAACCGACGAGAAATCCAGCCGTTTCGCCTACGCTTTTTAATCCCAGCTGTGTTATACACCTTCTTCTCTACCTTTAGCCAAAGGTGACACGTTTTCTGGTTTATTAACTTTGTTATATCTATTTTCTTCTATCATACGATCGATATCTTATTGTCTAATGTATCTAGATTATAGTTTTAAAATCTAATACCTATAACAATTTATATCTCTACAATGTGTTATATATATATATGTTTCCTTTTTTAATATTTTTTATTAATATATTTTATTTTATTTCTATGCATATATTTTACTGCATAAAATATAAAACATTTATATTTATATCACATGCATTGTTATATTTATATTATTGCATATATTATATGCAATAATTGTTCGTTGAATACACGAGTACGTTTAAACTAGATCTTACGCCTACGTCTTAATAAATATCATTGTAGTATTCGTATCGCAATTCAGATTAATTACATTAGTTAGTAAAGGATAAAAAATGAAATTAAAATAATTTTTTTGATAAAAATTATATAAACTGAATAATAATAATTTGTTGTTGTTGTTATTGTTGCTATTGCTGCTAACTAGTTTTATGGAATAATGAACAAAACGCATAGGAGAAATTTTCAACATCAATTTATACAGAAATGAAGCCTCGTGCAGGAAAAAATTTTAATGGAAAAGTTAAAAAATTTTTTTAATTAATCAACCAACACGTTCTATCGATTTTTTTTTTTTTTTTTTTTTTTTTTTTTTTTTTTTTTTTTTTTTTTTGTTATAAAAACGTCGTAATGATGATCGATGTTTAGCGATCTTTAATTCGTCATCGAACGTCCCACGAGACTCGCATTGATTTCGACGTAGCGCGTAACGATGGAGAAATTGTCGTGTAGCAATACGCCTACGTCTTATCGATCTTCGTCGTTTTACACCCCTGTACTTTGAATAAGCGTTCCGCTTGTCGAACAATGACGAGTGCGTCATCGTTTGTCAAGATAATTCAACTTCACGTTAGCAAGTATCGTTTTGATTCTCACGATACGTCGTCTCGTGGGCCGTGACGTGTATTATTCTTGCTGTAAATAAATCTCTTTGAACAATAATGCTTTAAAAATAATATTTGCGTCCTACTGAAAAATATTATGAGGTATAATTCAGATAATCTTAAATTTTCAATTGAAATTATGTTACTTAGGATATTTAGTTTTACTTAATTATTTGTTTTTTTTTTTTTTTTTTTTTTTTTTTTTTATACACAATATCTTGTTCTACATTATTCTCTTTATAGATTTTACGAAGCTTTCTTTGAATTTTGTTAAAGAATTAAATGCAATTTATGACGTTTTCTGTATGCATTGGTTCATTGTACTTTTCGTTTTGTTAGTTCGATAGTTTTAATGCGCCTGTCGACGATCTCTAGAAAAAGATAGTAGAAGTCTGAATAAAGGGTTGCGTCTGAAAAGGGATAGGGCGTGGTCGTTGAAAAGTAGAGATAAGTTTTTGAGCTTATTCGAATATCAATGTATATTTAATAACAACAACATCATTAACAACAACAAAATTAACACCAATAATAATAATAATAATAATAATAATAATAATAATAATAATAATAATAATAATAATAATAATAATAATAATAATAGTAATAGTAATAGCATATATAATTATTCTGATAATAGCGGTAATAGTAGCTGTGCATGGGTTAGAAAGCGGAGCGAAAGTTAACAATAAATTATTATTTATTACTCTTACATATATATATATATATATATATATATATATAAAGTATATATAATGTCTAATAATAAATTTACATATATCTGTATAATAGAAAAGTACAGGGAAAAAAGAGAAAGCCATAAAAAATAAAGTAAATCATCGATAAATTCTATGATACGAAATGCACGAATTATTCTGCATAAAATTATTACTTATTCATTGTAATTGGATCGAATGAATGCAATTTTTCCGATTTATTTTCAATCGCGAATTTATTTATTTCTATTTTTCTTTTAGTTAATTTTCGTTGGTCCCAAGTCAGTTTCCGTTCCATTTCGAGACGAATAAGGCTCCACTGGTTTTACTTCGCGGGATGCAATCCGGTGCGTTAGGAGTTTCTTAAAATAGTCTCTTGAATCTTCACGCACGCATTGCTCATAGCACGTGCAGTGCACGCGGATACGGCACGATGTCTGCTGCAATGTATCGCACGTGACGTGCCTTTGAATCCTCATCCTCACCGAAATCTTCCTCTTTGATATGTTACGAGAGTCTATCAATCCAACGATAAATTCTCCGATAGATCGATTTATATTCCCTATGCATTATACGATTCGTCAAGTTAATCACTGTTCCGATACGAGTACTTTTCCTTTCATCAGAAATATATTTTTCAACGATACATTTCAAAATCTATAATGGTAGATACGAACAATCGGACAAATTTGTTTTTCAAATTTTTTTTTTTTTTTTTTTTTTTTACGATCAATTCAAAAATCTAATTTCGTAGAATTAAAATAGAACAATCAGAACGAAACGATCGAGCGAGATAAATTTATAATTCGTTTTGAATTCGATCGTATGAAATTTAATTCAATATCGAGCAATGTAAGTTATTAAAAAAAAAAAAAAATACAAAATTACGGGCATTTTGTTTTCATAATACTTTATATCTCGTTTGAAACATTCACGATTAAAAATTTTATCGATTTTTCTTTTTTTTTTTTTTTTTTTTTTTTCTTTCGATTGCTTGATTGGTAAATAAACGTTAGTTCGTCGAACCTCAAAAAAAAATTTTTTTTTTTTTTTTTTTTTTTTTCTTTTCTTTTCTTTTTTACAAAATCAATAAGCGATAGATACGACAAGGAGTCTGTAAACGCAAACAGCCGAGTGAAGTGGTTCTCGGAAATCACTCTCGCGTATGCTCCGTACTCGTGTTCGGTTTTACATGGGTGGAGTATCACGACCTCTCCTTGTCGAGCATCGGCCGTTTTAATCGGTGAATAATATTATATCGGACGTTTTACGAGAGAATTTAAATTGAACGCTTTTATCCGTGAAATGATTATGATTTAGGATCACGTTCGAGTTTTATGTCTACATATATACTTCTCTACATATATTTGAAATAAATGATACTAATAATTCATTTTTCAAACTAACAAATATTCGTCCCAGGCATTGATTATACCATTTTTTTCATATATATATATATATATATATATATATATATATATAATATTAATATATATTGTATATTATTATATATTAACATTAATTACTTATTAATATTTATTAAATAATTATATGAAATAATTATATACGTATAATCATTAAAGAGTAAAGAAATCATAATCACAGCCTTAAGTCATTATTAACGTTAAACCATGAACGACAATGGCTAAAATAAAGTAAAAAAAAAAAAAGAAAAAAAAAAGTAAATGTAATGTCCTTGACAATATATGTATATGATAAATTTAATATATTATTATTCTTTTTTATCTTATTATTATTAATATTAATACTAAATAACGCACATATAATACCATTAGCATATATTAATATTATACAAAAGAAAAAGAAAAAACCTCACTATATAATATTATGATAAATAATATTACTATATTAAAACGAAATGACAAATTTATTTATTTATTTAAATGTATTATCATTATTCCTTTCATTTCTATCTTTTCTTATTAATATCAATAAAAGACATAAAATTATTTGTACGAATTAAGTAACAAAAATCTATAATTCAAATGCATTAAGCATTAATTTTTCAAATTTCTTATTTTTTTTTTTTTTCCTTTCTTTTTCTTTTTTATACCGATAATGTAAATATCTAATTGTTAGAATCAAAATGACACTTAAAATGTGACTATATGATCAGTGACAAAAAAGAATGGTGGGAGAAAGAAGAGTAACGCAAGAGAGAGAGAGAGAGAGAGAGAGAGAGAGAGAGAGAGAGAGAGAGAGAGAGAGAGAGAGAGAGAGAGAGAGAGAGAGGAGACATTGCTTTAAACGGTGGGACAAAGAGGACATGAGCTTGTTTTCACATGAATATAAGAGAGATAGAGAGTTAGTTAAAGAGCAAGGATGTGGAGGGAGAGAAGAAAGAGTTCCTTATCGAGTCCGAAGAGTCGAAGAGAAGAGAAGGAGAGCTCCAGTCATTGCTGGCACACGCCTCTTTCTCTCTTTCTTTCCCTCTCTCTCTCTTTCTCTCTGTTTTTCTTACTCTCTCTTTCTTTTTCTCCTTCTCTCCAGCTCTCTACTCTTCTTACCGCGAGATCGCGTTACTTCAGTCGAGACTCGAGGGACTCACGGTACGCGAGTAGTTCCCCGAGAGGAAGTTAGCGAGTGAGTGGCAAGTTAGAGCGATATCGTGAGATTTGTGCGTGAAAAAGGATCCTTCAGGAAGAATAGGAAGAAAATCTTGTTCGTTCATTGTAAATAAAAGAGAAAAAAAAAATATTAAATAAAAAAAAACAATTGTTGGATACCTCGATTATTAGATTCATTCAATATAAGATTTCAAATGAGGAAAAAAGGAAAAGATAAAAATCATTTTTTGTAATAAAAATTGGACTTATTAGTGTTATCTAATTTGATCCGTTTATTTTAATTTTATTATTTGCTTGTTTGTCAGAAATTTAAGAAATATGACAATTTATTCTTCAACACAAATGTACATCCCTTGACACATGAATTGAAAAGGATAACAGTGTATTCTTCGACATGAAAGTGTTTTAACATTATAAAAGAAAATAAACTGGAAAAGGGAGAAATTAACTGGCTCCTCGAAATAACATTTCCTTGTTTATTGAGAAAATCCTATCGACGGTAGAACATTTTTATGTTCTCCTTAGACAAACATCTTCCCTGATCTATCGTAAAGCAATTTAGTCGGGAAAGCGTTGTGGTTAAATGCGTCATGGAAATCATCTCGTTAGGCTCCTATTATCTTCTCATCGTGTTTGTCCGTGAGAATAGTTCATAACGATCATTGGATTGCTTTTCCTTGAGGTAAATCGTATATGTACATACATACATACATACATACATACATACATACGTTGCCCCATTTAAAGATCATTTCACGTCAATAGACGCAGAAAGGGTCGTGATGTTTCTAACAAAACGACATGAAAATATTATTACGTGATATAATTTATCAAAAAAAAATAATGAAATCGAAAGAACGTAGAAGAATCAGAACTAGAAGTAATCTAACGAAAGAAAAGATACAAGGAGTTTGATCAAAACGAAATGTTCGACGTATAGGACCAACAACAAGAAATCGGATCTCGATGATCGGTGAAAAGACGTAATCGATTTATCGAAGTAGAACGAATCCAAAAAGACCGGCCAGAATCCTGATAGGATAAAAAAAAAAAACATGAGAATCGTCGATCAACGGGCGGATCAAGAGAACCGGTAAACCAGTTAGTTTTTCCGCTAAGCTCGATAAGATGATATTGTACGATTAGAAGAGAAAGCGGATGTGTGTGGTTGCCACAAGGTACTTAGCCCAATAATCACCAGAAAATCTCAAGATGCCGCGTAGGAACGAGGACGAGGTCGATAAAGACGACTCGCCTTTGAGGGCACATTATGTCTTGCATAGATCGTGTCGTGGAAAAGCTCATGCGAGTGGTATCGCTAAACAGGCCAATAATCGCCAGATGATCCTTGCTCATCCTGAAAAAGTAACGGAGAGAACGAACAAGGTCAGGGAAGAGCTAACGGTCAATCCCAGGAACGGTGGTTTTCCACAAAAACACAGTAGAAACAGTACGAGCTCTTGGGATTGTAGCGACAGTGACAGCATGAATAGCCTCGAAGTTGGTCAAAATCGAATATCAAATTTGACAAAAAATTCAACGAAAATAATACCAAAGACTAGGACATATTCTCAATCTAGCAGCACCCATTCCTCTTGCATGTCTAGAAACATGATAGGGAATTCGTCGAAGAAAAAAAGAGAGAGTTGGGCTGATACTTTGAGGGGTGGTTTGGTCGATGATAAGATCAGAAGGATGGAGGAGGGTTGGGACGATAGTAATATCATTGAGATGCCCAAAGAAAGAAAATGGAGAAGGATCACAGCTGAGATCGAGCAAAAATTACCAAACGGTAATGAGATCTTTGCGTTAAGAGGTGGCTCTAACATGACTGCTAAAAATCGGATCAATCATTTGTCTAAGAAGGTTCTTAAAAGGAACCGCGGTAGCGTTGTTCAAAGGCCTACCAAACCGATCTATGACGTAGTCGAGTGGGAGGAACTTTTGGAGATGGCTCTGACCAAGAAAATGGCTCGTGGAGGACGTAGAGAATATAGGAAGGAGAATGGTAAAAAAGGATCGGAGGAACGTGGAGAAACGGTAGATTGTTTGAAACGACTTGAGGTGCTTCTTCAGAACAGAATGACGCCGCTAAACGTCGAGGTAGGACTCCCCTCCCCCACCCCCACCCAACCACCCATCCCCTTCCTAGAAATTTCGATTAAAAATATTTTATGATTATTACGATCAAACAATGATTATTTCATTGTTTTGATTTCAACGAATTTACGAAATATCTTAATGATGTTTCGTGCATGGATAAAATAAACTTTCTTGAATGGATTAACACAAACACATTTATTATTTTTCTTTTCAAAGTTATTTGAACACAGAATGTTTCACACGACTATTCAGCAGCCTCGATGAGTCTGAAAGATTTAACATTTTCCTTTAGTAACTAAAAGCCATGTATGTAATAAATATGTATGTTTCAAGGGGGGTAGGGGGTGGGGTGGAGGGGAGGGAAATATATCTATGATTAGAGATGGAGAAGGATAGAAAAGACGCGAAGAGAACTGTGACTCTGTGTTGTGGATTATGTTAGCATGTTCCTCGTGAAACGGTCGAGCAAAAGGCCAACGACAGACGGTCTCGTAATATAGCAATTTTCCTCTTTAGACTCCTCAACTATAGAAAGGTCTATAACATTTCTTATTTTTCGTTAGGTTTACTAAACAATACGACGGATTATGTTTCTGCGTAACTTGTTGGTAACTTCTCGTTGTTATGGGTTAGTTGATTGTCCTTTAAGGTTTGGCCTGTGATTCATGCTAATATATTACCAGGAAATTCGCGATACGTCGTTCCTTACCAGGTTGAACGTGAACTGAACTAGTCACCGCATCCGTTCCTTCGAAATGTTTCGCGGCACGGACACTGCTCGATGCGGAAATCGATACGCGAGTATTCGCAGCTGCACTAACACGGGGTGTATCGTAGAAACGGTCTATCGAATATATATGTACATATTTAAAGAAAGAAAACAAAATATTGACAAATTTGAAATAAATCGAGATTTATCGTATCGAATGGATGGAAACACAATAATAAATAATTTCATATCATTGTATTGAAGTAATATAAATAAGCAATTTCTTTTTTCTTCTCCCTCATTTATATACCATTTCGTTTCTCGATTTTTTATATCGAAAAGAATGATATCAAAACGTCAAATGTTCGGATACGATTTATCTTTCAAATTTTTTCTGATATTGCTGTAACTTTTTTTTTAATCAAATATAATATAAGAATAGAATCTTATCGCACTATTATCAACATTACTATCAAATTGATAATGACATTCGTATATTTTATGCGGATCATAATTATCACATAAAAACACCTTCTGCTTTCGCTGATCCGATTAAAATGAAACCTATAGAACGTAATCAAAGTGAGTGAGTCGAATCATTTCGATCTGCGAACGTGAGAGCTATTAAATATTCCAACGTTATCTTATTCTGTGTTAAAAACATTGCGATAGAAAAATTTATGAAAAACAAGTCGTAGAAGGATAGCAGGCTCATTTTCCAAAGTAATTTGAATTCTTTAGCCGTTTAAAACATGCACATTCGAGGTTTATAGATCTCGTATCGTTCGTTAGCGATCGTGCTAAAGGAATCTCGTCATTGATAACGACCAAGCACTTATCGGCTATTAGCGTCGTTAAACGATTTTCAAAGCAAGTATGCCCGTCGTTTTAACGTCGTACATTACATTCACGCGTAAGCATTCTTGTATATATACGTTACGTACGTAAACGCTTTATGTACATAATAAACATTATATATTTGTGTTGTAAATAGAATATACAGTATGTGTAAACACGTTACACATATACAGATAAAAAAGTAGTCTGAACACATAATAAGAAGTAATATCATAATGAAAGTTTCGAAGCTCGTAGTACTTCTTCGAGATCCTGTCTCGATACTCGAGGACGACGGCGATACCTCGATTCTAACAGATCAATGTGTGTGGGTGTAATGTGTCCTCGAGAGGTCAATCGGTGGGTGTTTGGTAGAAAAACAGCGCGCATTGAAAAACTAAGAGAAATGTTTTAAACGAGTGCCAATCCCTCGAGATTCGAACGTATTCGAACGATCAAAGTTGTTAACACTTTTAATTGTTGAATCGAGAATTTCATATAATATCTTTAAAATTGATGAGTATACAATGTGTAATAAGAAGAGCTATGCCACAACAATAATATTGTGAGATTATTAAGAATTTTATAAAGATTAATGTTTCAATAGAAAATTGTGCTATTGAGTGGTATTTTTTTTTCCTTTTTTTATTATAGAAGAATTAATAAAAATTGTTTCTTTTCTTTTTTTTTTTTTTTTTTCTTTTTTCTTTTCTTTGTTTTTTCCACGATTTTGTAGCACATTCTCTTATATTGGATCCTTCAATTTCTTATCGATGAATTTACAATTGATAAGAGAGATGTTTTCAAACAAATAAAGAGAGAAAATTATTTCTGACATTATATCTAATAAATAAATAAATAAATACGTTATATTAATATATTTATTAAATAATTAACCAATGTATATTACATGGATACTAAACTATTATATAATATAATAAAGATCGATATTATATTCATTAACGATGTAATCAGTTAATCAATATAATATATTATATAATATACTATCATCATATAATGTGATATTGTAGTAATATGATATAATAAGGTACTAATAGATGAATTATATAATTAATATAATAATTGAATAAAGATAATAATGAAAAGTTTATTAGCCAATTCATAATATTAGCTAATAATATCAGAAGTATCTTAATTAATAACTAATAATATGTTTAAATTAAATTAATACCTGACATATCCTTTTTTTTTTTCTTTTTTGACATATCATGTAGGCGCGATCGGAGGAGCACCTTGCGCAAGAACAAGCATGGCTAACTTCCGAGAGGATCTGGTTATTACATCGGGCAGGTTTTACACCGGCCATGCGTTGTGGACCAGCGGATCCGGATACGGGAAAGTTACGAATTTGTTTGACGACCTCCGGTGAGGAACTTCTCGTTGATGAGGAAGATGTCGAGAAGGTATGATCATAAAAATTTCTAATAATAATCATATATCTTTGATAAACTTCGATAAAATAATCAATAAAAATTAAATGATTTTAAATATAATGGTAAAATGCAATGATTTAAAATATATATGTATAAAAGACGTTTTAAATGAAAAGAAAATATAACGTCTATATTTATTATTTGACAGGCTAATCCTCCGCAATTTGATAAAGCCGAGGAATTATCTCAATTGCGATTCCTCAATGAGTCCTCTGTTCTACATATACTGAGACAACGCTATGCTAGTAATTTGATTCACACGTACGCCGGTGACAGTATGCTTATCATAAATCCGGTGGCCCCATTGGCAATATATTCGGAGAAGGTACATCAATTTATTAACAATAAATCATAATTATATCTTCTTTTATCATAATTAAATCATGATTTATTCCTCTTACTAATCATTTAATCGTCGCACGTATGATCTGACATTAAATCTAAAGTCATATATTTTACTACTAACAACTTCATTGTTAATAGTAAATTCATTCATCTTTTTCATTTACTTGAAGATCTTCGTTCCGAACTTTTTATTAAATGTAATTAATGTCAAGAAGAAATATTACGTGTGTTCGATCTTGTCTGTATATTTATCTTCTTTTTTACTTTTTTTTTTTTCTTTATATATATATATATATATATAATAAACAAATTACATTCTTATTTAATAATTTTATATTTCGTCATATCTTTGTAAATCTACCACTCGAACCTTTTTTATATTCGCTTATTTTTAGTTCCACTCTAATCTCAGAGTAGAAGTAATATGTCAAACTGACCCTTTGATCCGTTTTTAGGTCGCTCATATGTTCCGAGGTTGCAAAAGCGAAGATATGCCACCTCACATATACGCTATGGCACAGTCGGCGTATAGAGGGATGTTGGCAACTCGGAGAGATCACTCTCTCGTCTTTCTTGGTCGTAGCGGCGCCGGAAAAACTACGAATTTCAAGCACGCGCTGCATTACCTCGTGCTAGCTGCAGGGACTGTGAATAAGGTAGGTGTGAATGCTTGGATTATGAGCATTCCTCGAATATTTTTTTTTTTTTTGTTTTTTTTTGTTTTTTATATTAAATCTTTACATCACTTTTTCATATTTTTTTTTTCTCTTTCTCTCTCTATCTATCTCTCTCTCTCTCTCTCTTTCTTTTTTTCTTTCTTTCACTCTTTTTCTCCTTCCTTCAGATATTAACCATAGAGAAGTTGAATGCCTTATTCACCGTGCTTGAAGCCTTTGGAAATAGTCGGACCCATATGAATTCGAACGCAACACGTTTTACGCAACTGTTTAGCCTGGACTTCGATCAGTCTGGACAAATCGCTTCGGCATCGCTTCAAGTAAGATTAATTTAATTATTTCTTTTATTTATTTATTTATTTATTGCTTTATATCTGTAAGGTATAATAAATATCTATATCTATATATCTATAAAGGATAATAAATATATAGATTAACTTAAAAAAAAATCCCATTGTATAATATATCCTACTATGAGATATAATGTGTTTTAACTAATGATTACATTTAGGTACTGCTATTGGAAAAATCGAGAATAGGTAGAAGAGCAAACGGCGATCCAACGTTTCATGCTATTTATCGTCTATTAGCTGGCGCAGAAGGTGCCCTGAGAAAGGAACTTCATTTGACGAATCTAGTCGCTGAGAACAATCAATTCGTTACGCCATTACAAAAGCACGAGGATAAGCAACGTGCCATGGTGGAGTTCAATCGTATCGTCGCTGCCTTTAGGATTTTAGGAGTCTCTGAGACCGATGAGAAGGTCATTTGGCTAGTACTAGCTGGGATTTATCATTTAAGTTGCGCTAGTGCGGTTAAAGCTGGTACAACGTCGCAGAGCCGTTGGCAATTCGCTAGAGTGGAGTGTGCTGAAAAGGCAGCTAATTTATTGGGCACGTCGGTGGAGGAATTAAGTAGGATAGTCTTTTCATCGAACGGAGGCGGTGCTGGTACGCCAAACACCCCAAGGCCAGCTTTAAGAACACCCAGTCCAACCGAGCAAAGCAAAGATGTCACCGGTATTGATGCTCTTGAGGGTCTCCTTATCGGTCTTTATTCAGAAGTTTTTCATTGCGTTGCGGCACTCATTAACAAGTGAGTTTTATTTTAATTTTCATTTTATATTGAATGAACTCAAAGAGAAACGTTTGACTATTGATTGTTTGAAAATATCGAGTATACTTGAACAATTAAGACTCATTGTTAGATAATATTATTATAAATTAATATTTTCGATTATTTATAAATTAAATTTTTATTTATTTATTTATTTATTTTTTTTTTTTTTTTTTTTTTTTTTTTTTTGTATTTACAGATCTATATCGTCATCGGTGCATACTGTATCCTCGCTATTGTTATGCGATTCGCCTGGTTTTCAAAATCCTGCTTCGTGCGGAAGACAAACCGGAGCATGCTTTGAGGATCTATGTCACAATTATCTTCAAGAACGTTTACAATTACTTTTTCATCATACGACTTTGGTAGCTCCGAAAGATAGATACGTTCAGGAAGGTATCGATGTTGATTACGAGGATGATTATGACGAAGATGGGGTTGGATCCCCTCAAGGTTTGGTCTCTCTCTTAGACAGGGGTAGTTCTCAGAGTGCTACAATGTTACGTACTAGTCAAAGTGATTTAAGTGGTAGCAGACAAATGGAACGGAAAGGTTTACTTTGGTTGTTGGATGAGGAAACCGTTTGTCCTGGTGGTAGCGATGAAACTTTCTTGGATCGACTGTTCTCTTATTACGGGGACAGAGGTAAAAAGATTTATTTAAAAAAATGTTTTGACAGATTCTGTCATCTATTTAATGTAGATAAATTATTATTTAATGTCGTTTATGGATTTTTTAATTTTTTTGTTCTTTTTTTTTCCCTCTCCTTTTTCCCACAGATCATCAAATGCTTTTGAGAAAGGCACCAGGCAACAATCAATTCGTACTTCAACATCTGTTAGGTACTAATCCCGTTTTGTACACTGCAACTGGTTGGTTGAAGGCTACGCGAGAAAATTCCGTGGCAAAGAGCGCAATTACGATTCTTCAAGAGAGTTCGAGGTACACTTTACGATTAGTACGAATAATCATATAATACTTTCTTATCACGAAAATTCGTCATTTTTGTTCTAAAATCTTATTATTCTTATTCTTCTTTTTGCTTCTTCTTATTTTTTTTTTCCTTTTTTTTTTTTTTTTTTTTTTTTTTTTATAGAGAAGACGTTAGTATGCTATTCGTAAGTGCACGAGGTGCCGGTGTATCTGGTGCTTTGTGCGGTTCGATGCCTGGCTTAGAGGGATCACAATCCTTGAGAAGAGCCTCGAGTATCCGAAGAACATTTACGGCAGTTAAAAGGAAAAATGTTTGTTTGCAAGTAAAATTTACAGTTGTGAGTATATTTATTTTTTGTATTCGTAAAAAAGAAACAACAAGAAAAGAAAGAAAATTTCTCATAAATTCGAACGATAAATAAATTATCTTATTCCTCGGACATATTGTTAGTTTGTTTATCTTCATGTACTCGTTATAGTTATAATCTGTTCGATACAATTTTTCTCCCGGTGTCAAAGATCGACGTTATATCGCGTCATTATAAAACCAGATGTATTGTATTTGTCTCATTATAAAGGAATGATCATTCGTAAGAAGTAGATCATTGTTATTTAATAATGTATCACGAAATATGCATTATTTTAATTTGGTATCGTTCAATGTATCTGGTGCATTTTTTCGTGAGTTCTTGTTTCCTTTCTTTTACTTTTTTTTCTTTTTTTTTTCTTTTTTTTTTTTTTTATCATTTCTAGTATGATAACAAAGTCGTAGTACCTTCATACGCGTATTGCGTTTATTCGCGAAGAAAGTGTTTTACGAATTGAATTGAAAGTTTCAATTTCTTTTAGGACGGCCTCATCGAGACTCTACGTCGAACTCGTCTAAAATTCATCCACTGTCTTCTACCGCAACATAATGCCGGTTGTACTGATAACAAGAGTTTGCTGTCAGTGAAATCTAATCAGAACGAAGACAGTGTTATAAACGTGCCTCTTTTAAGATCACAGGTAAAGCAAAAAAGACAATACTTAATTGTTTTATTTAAAAGATATTTTTAAAATTCTATATGACATAAATAATAATTCATTGAAATAAACTCTACGTATAATTTATTAGATTCTTAATAATTTTCGTCGAGATCTATCCTATCGGATTTAGGAGATAGAAATTATTTTGACGAAACTTCGATTAACCGCAAACACACACACACATATATATATATATATATATATATATATACACATACGTACATGTACATATATACGAACGTAAACTGCATATAATGCAGAATTCAATGCTTTACTTACGTGAATACACGTGTTTCAGATTCGCGGAAGTCAGATAATAGACGCAGTGCGTTTACATAAGGTCGGTTTCCCAAAGTACATGGCCTTAGGTGAATTTAGACGTCGATTTGCTTTATTATCCAGCGATGTGAACGCCCGACCTGGCAGTCCTGTTGCCGATGAACGTCGTGCGGTCGAAGACATGCTTTTAACCGTTGACATTGATCCTGCCTCCTATCGTGTCGGCCAGAGTCAAGTGAGTAGACATTTTATTCTTCTTTTTCATTATAATCGCAAGGGAGAAAAAAATAGGCGATTTTGTCCATCTTTCCCTTTTTTTTTTTTTTCCTTTTTTATTTATTTATTTATCTATTTTTTACGTTCAAGAGAAATGTTTTTACGAGAAAATACATCCGTTAAACGATAATTCAACAGATCTAATGGTAATGGTGTCTTGATAATTTAGCATGAGACTCATTGAAATATTGATCGAACGAAATCATGATTCGAAATATAAGAGATATCTATGAAAGAAAATAGGTGTGGCTATTTACACTTATAGTTACACATGTAAGAGTATTATATACATAAGTAGATATATGTATCTATAATCTTTACATACTTATTCTAAGTAGTTTTAATGGCCCGCCTTAATCGTTCCTTTATCTCTCTTTCTCTTTTATAAAATTACCTTCTCTAACGGTATTTGTCGAACGTTCATCTTTCTAATAATAGTTCTCTCCCGATCATAGCCATAGACCCCTCACGACCACGCTGCACGTACGAACGTTTATTACGATGAATTCTTGATCTTTGATAGTAATTACCCGGAGTCAGAGTTGGGAGAGGACTTTCTATCAACGGCGTTAATGTTCTTATACATACATCGTATTGTACTTCCTGTATGCGTTAAGCGTTAACGCTTATGCTTTCACTGAGGATGAAAGGAGTCATTTAAATGACATTCATAAGAGAAAACGTACGTGTGTATATTTTTCAAGCCGCAAATCGTACGGTCATGTGATCTTTTATGATCTTTTGAAATTATGCATTGTTCGAATTTTTTTCTTCTTCTATTTTTTTTTTTTTTTTTTTTTTTTTTTTAAGTAATAATAATGATCATTGGTTTAAAACATGAAAATCGCAGTACTATGAATGAATCGTCAATTTATTCATAAATTAGCTAATAATATCGTATATATTTGAAATGATTAGTTTTCGAGACAATATTTATTAATTTTTGTTTTCTCTCTCTCTCTCTCTCTCTCTCTCTTTCCCTCTTTTATGATTTTTATTGTAGGAGGAAAATTATTCTGACGGTATAAAAAAGAAAGCTGTATTTATCAATATTTTTTGATCAGATCGATACACATTTTTTATCATTGTAAATTTCATCAGGATAAAATATTTCTTTTTATGAGATGTAATGTGTTTATTATAGTATTTTTGAGAATCTTAACAAGTTAAGTTTTTTTCACCAAAAAAAGTCAGTTAGGTCCTTGAGCTATCTGAAATATCTGAATGTTTTAATCGAAAAATATCGTATATGCAATTCAAGATAATTTTGTTTAAAATAATTTGTAAGAATTTCAAGTCAATTAGATAAAAATTCATTGAAATGTGTGTACATTCAATTAGAAAAAATGTACTTTTGAAGAAAATTCATCTAAACTTTAATATATGTAAAAGTGACCTCATGCAATTCCACCATAATTGCTTTAATACTTCGAATTTTTATGTAATTATTTAATGTCAAGCATTGAGAAAGAAGAAGATTTAATATTTTTTTAAACCATCACACAGTAATTTTTCCCCTTTAACTATTTTCATTGAGAATTACTCCAATTTATAATGTAAACAAATTATTTCCATGGATCTCTCTCTCTCTCTCTCTCTCTCTCTTTCTTTCTCTCTCTTGGAAATTTAATTTAAAAAATTTTAACTAAAAAACAAATATTAATAAAAAAAAAAACGAATGAATAATAACTTAATACATTTTCGCGTTTGCTTTAAAACTTGATATTAGATTATAAACGAAATATTGAAATAGATATTGTTTAAAACGATAAATAGATTTTACGAATCGTTGCCAAAACTCATATTCTGATGTCGATTATTTCAATTTATAAAAGTTATTAAAATTATTTTTGGAAAACTATATGAAATCCTTTTTTTTTTTTTTTTATTCTTCATATTTCTAAACTAAGAAGATAAGAAAACTCAGGGAGAAGAAATACAGGTATTACAAAAGAGTATTCGAGTGTTCATGATATAAACTGAAGATTGTATGGGAGATGGAAGAAGGTAAAGTGCCAGTCAAAGGAGGTCGCACGCGCATTAGTCTTTTCGGAGTTTCGCCTGCGGAAATACTGCCATCGCGAGTCGCTTTCCAAAAGGTTGATGTACGCTCGTAGATCGTATTCTCTGACACAGGTGCCACGAGTTGGCTTACTGCGAATTGAGTCTTGCTGTGTGTGTGTGTGTGTATGTATGTGTATGTGTGTATGTGTATGTGCGCGTGCGTACCTCTGTATACATGTGTATACGTGTACATGTGTGCATGTGTGTACGTATGCATATGTATTAAATGTATGCACATATACAATCAGAATGATTTCTCTGTACATATCATGCACTCATCTTATCTCATCTATACGCATCGAGGGCGAAACGGGAAGAAACTCGATTTTTCTCCCACCCGCTTTTACAACTGTTTCGCATAAACTAATGCTTCCCACTTTGCGTTGAATCGCGGATTAACTCGATTCCGGATGATGGAAAGTGGGAAAAATTGTAGGACTCATTGATATTTTCTTTAGATTATTCTTTCAGGGACAATGGTATATATATTAAACAATTGGCAAATATAAGTGTTGAATTGTCAGTCAGAAATGTCTATTAATTTTAATTGTGAATTTTCAATCGAGACCTTTATAGTTTTTATACCGATGAAAGTCATTTTATTTTCCGATCTTTTACTTATGCTTTTTTTTTTTTTTTTTTTTCTTTCTTCTTTTTTATAATATTGCTGCTTAATTTGGAGAAATTTAATTAATTACAACAGATTTAACGATTATGTTTTTTTTTTTTTTTTTTTTTTTTTTTTTTTTTTTTTTTTTTTAACAATCATATCCGACGGATAAGTATAAATGTGGAATTTTAATAAGAAATCCGTGTTGTATATAAAAAAAAATTATGAAAGATTATTAGATAAGAATATATTGATTGGTACAATATTTGATAAGACAAACGAAACAACTTTAATTTATTATATTCGAAGAAATAACTTTCAACGTGAAATGTTTTAATATTATCGTATCTCTATTTATATTTTTATATTTTCTTTTCTTTTTTTTTTTTTTTTTTTTTTTTTTTTTCTTTTTTTTTTCTTTTTTTCGTCGAACGAATCAACGAATCATTATGTTCGTTCATGTTCGAACGAAAAAGAGAATAAACATCAATTCGTTTCTTCGACACTATCTCGATGCATATTCTAAAAATACATTGACTCAAACGACTTTTAGTTTGGCAGATGAGCAAAGCTTTCACTTAGCAAGTGTAAAGCAGCTAATATAAGCGGTAATATAAGCGAATCCCAGTTTTGTTCGAAAGGCCTCCTATGTAAATCCAGTTTGATGGAAGAGAAGTCGGTAAACTGGCTGCCGTGCGTGACCCGCGTGTATCTCGAGCGCGGGCTATTTAACGAGAGCACCGTCATTGGCCGAGATTTCTTTTCCATTCGCAAGAGACTCCTCCAACCCAGATCACGATCTTTAAACTAGGTGTCCGATTTCATTGAAATTCCTCCTAAACATAGGAACCACAATTCGCTGTATACATTTTTTTTTCTTTTCTTTTTTTTTTTCTTCAATTTCTCTTATTGTTAATCGTGATCTTTTTCGTTTTCATTTTCTTTTTTTCTTCTTCTTCTTCTTCTTCTTCTTCTTCTTTTCCTTTTTCTTTAACAACGAAAGTGAAAATAACAAAAATTTGCAGTTTAATGCTATTTACAATAATACATTAAATGAAAAATTTGTTTCAACGTTACTGTAATTAATCAAACAATTCAATATTAATTTAATTAATTAATTAATTATTAATAAGAAATAATTTATTTCTTATTGTATTAAAAATTGGATATATAATATTGTAAATAAAAACAAATTATATATTGGATTATAGAAACAATCCAATGGATCATATACGATTAATAACAATCGATTGATTAATTTTCATAAGTTTGATAGGTTCAATTTCTTTCTTTCTTTTTTTTTTTTTTTTTTTTTTTTTTTTTTTTTTTTTTTTTTCCGATGAATCTGGCACTCAAGTTCGAATTGTATCTTATAAAAGTACACAAGGCTCTTGTAGGATTTGCGTATTCACAGTTATGTAAAAGAATAAAATTGTTTTAAGATACGCAAAGGAGAAACAAATTCTTCGAATTATTATTATATTATATTACCGCGCAGTGCTTGGTTACGAGCTTGGTTCGTTGACTTTTTTCTACGGTTCGGCGCGTACACTCGTGTTTCCCTTTGCATTTGCATTTGCACCGCTGTTCTTTTTTCCTTTCCTTTTCTGTCTCCTTTTTTTTTTCGTTCTTTTTATTTATTTATTTTTTTTTTTCTTTTTTTAAATTTCCTTATGACTTTTATCTTCTTGTCCTTTCAGCTATTTTTTCTTTTCTTTTTATTTTTCTATTTTTTTATATACTTTATCTGTTACCAATATCTGTTATACTGTCCAATAAACCGTATCTTTAATTTCTATGATTTCTTTCTATTTTTTTATTTATTTTTATTTTTTTTATTTTCTTTATTTTTTTATTTTTTTATTTTTTTATTTTTTTCTTTTTTTTTCGTTAATTAGACTAATATTAGATTAGTTTTCATCTTATCATTTGTTTTTCTTCATTATATCAAATCTATTTGAATTTTAAATTCATGTTTCTAATAATGAATACTTTTTATTAATCTTATTATTATTGTTGTAATTATTATTATTATTATTATTATTATTATTATTATTATTATTATTATTATTATTATTATTATTATTGTTTTTATTGTTGTTGTTGTTAGAAATATTAATACTTTTGTTAATTAGCACATTAATCTTTTTATTAATTTTATCATCTCCTTTTCTCCCAGATAAACTCGAAACTTTCTCAGATAATACTCGAAGTTTCTCGCAGATCGATAACGAATATTTTTTAGTAATAACAGTCATTATCGTGTTTTATCGCATGTGGAGCATAATATCAACTAATAAAAAAAAAAAAAAAAAAAAAAAAAAATTAAACGATTGAGAGATAAGGAAATGACTACGTCAAATTAACATGATCCGTGTGTATCTACAAACCGAAATGTACTTGGACTACTTTAATGCGTACACGCGATTGATCTTCAATCGTTCGTTCGATTCCATAGGTGGCCATCGTACAGACTTTCGAGTTCTAAACTGGGACGACTTTCATGCTAACTTCTTCCTCTTTTTTTCCTTCCTCTTTTATTTTACCTTTTATAGTTCGTAAAATTCGATCGACGCTAAATTTAGAGTAATAAAAAAAAAAAAAAAAAAAAAAGAAAAAAAAAATTCGATTCCAACGACAGCGTTACTACATCTTGAACTTTCACAATTTTACACTTTTCTTTTCTTCTTATTTTTCTCTTCTTTTTAATCTTTTTCGTTCGATGCATTCAATGAACTAGAAAAAATATATAGAACTAGGAAAAACTAGAAAACTATAAAGAATTAAACGAAAAGAAAAGAAAAGAAATAATTTTAATGGCATGTATTAAATTGATAAAAGAAGAAATAATTTTAATGGCATGTATTAAATTGATAAAATAAAAAAAAATTATATTATCTCGATATCCAGTCGCAAAAGAACAATTAATTTTTATACATGTTGATCTACAGTATTTCGAAACTATATAATAATATCTTTTTCGTTATTTTCTTTTTTCTTTCTTTTGTATTTCTTTTTTTTTTCTTTTTTCTTTTTTCTTTTTTTCCTCGAAACGGTAACTCGACTCGATAATTTCTACGGTATACTTCTCGAAAGTGAAATGTAACAAATTTCGAAAGTGTATTCCGAGCACTTCGACAGTCGACTGAAATGCGATAGGGAAAGTTTAAAAGAGACGTTCGTTCTCTTTCGATTATTCTAATCGTTCTAAGAGGAGGAACATACACGATCTTATAGTATACGAAATTGGATGATCCGGTGAGCGTAACGAATGAAATTGAGACGAATGATAGGATAGGATACTCGCGTATCTTATTTTAAATGAAAGTAAAACTTATTGGTACGAACGGTAGGGAAGATTAAATTGTTAGAATCGGATCAATGTACTTACTTACTTAGATAATGTAACTAAGTGCACGCGCGCACATATATTTGTGTACATTGGTAAAGAACTTGAATCTTATTCGAGAGGGTTACTACTCGCATGGAAAAGGCCAACTTTCTCTTTGAATCAATTCGATAATGATTCCGTTATCGGCCAAAGGGCGAAAGAGCGAAATCGTTTGCTTCTTGAGTGGCTCGACCGCTTTCGAACATTCACGAAATCGTCCAGACTCCATTTTCTTTCTGAATATAATGGATCAAAATGAGATCATTTTTTTTGTCATACGAATTTCTTTCAGATTTTTTTTTCTTTTCTTTTTTTTTTTTTTTTTTTTTTTTTTTTTTAATTATTACAAACAAATTTTTTACACATTTTTTATATCGGAAATTGCGACTTATACGTTTAGTTACTTAGGTTATCTTTAAAAAATTTACATTTTTATTTTATTTATTTATTTATTTTTTGCATATAATTATTGGTGAGGTATATAATTTTATAAAGATATTTTTGAGGTTTAACATAATGAAAATTGATTATTATCTTTTATAATATTCTATCTGCATTATATTCTAATAATATATAATAATAATTCGAAGAATATTCTATCTGTATTATACAAATGTAGGTAAAAATAATTCTGTAATTTCCTCTTGTGTTTATATTAAATAAATTTATTTTTATATTTTATTACTATTACTAGAAATAAATAAATATTTAATATAAATATTTTCATAACATTCTTTAAAAGATACAATTCAACCGTGAAATATTTTTTTTATATCTTTTTTTATATATTTTTTATTTCTTGAAGGTAGTTTGATAGATCTCATAAAAAACATTTATCCTCTTTTCTTCTCAGATCATCCATAAATATCAAAGCAAATTTAAAAGTGGAGAAAATTTTTAAAATAATTTTATCACTTTCAAATAAATTTTATTTTTCATATTAAAACACGATATTATTTGAATAAAAATTTGTATGCCCATGAATCAGGGATATTTCATGAAATAAATGAAGTCCATTCTCTCGATCGTACTATTCAAATAGTTCTTCCCGACACTTTTGTTCTCATGGTAGGCAAAAGCTACGGTCTCGTTGAAAGGAACAATGTAGTCACCCTTATGAAAGAGTGGTAGATCATAATGGTAGTAAATATCGGCTTTTATGACGAAAGCGAAGAACCATTACTCGCTCTAAAAGTTTCGATTTCGTGAAGAGACTCGCGGATTTTTCGGCTATCAAAATGGAGAAAAGTAGATGCGAATAACTTCGAAGAAAAAAAAGAAAAAAAGGACATGCACGTAAGACTTTCTCATGGCCCACATTCGTGCCACTGCATTTCATCTAACTTTCTGTTCGTCAGAACAGGTAATCTTCCATACTTGGCCCTACGATTCACGAAAGTGCACCTTTCTTGAATTGTTGGCCTGTTTCATTTGGTCACGCATATAAAAAAAAGAAACTTGTTCTTTTTTTATTTATTTATTTATTTGTTTTTTTTTTTTTTTTTTTTTTTTTTTTTTTTTTCTTATTAAATTTAAATTCGTTCTCTTCTCTTAATTGTATGTAAGACGTAATTTTTAATTTGAATATCTCATTCGTACATTTTATTATAGTTATGAAAATAATTCCTCCTTGTTTTACGGACAGCCATCTTTTTCTTTTTGATCGTAACTACGAACGATCATTTTGAATTGAAATTTTTTTCGAATGATCGATTTGACGTAATTGAAATCGAATGATCGAAAGTAAACTCGTTCGTTGACTGAATTATAACGAAGATATAACGAGTAAGGAGAATTCGTAAGGTTTGTTCTGAAACCACCGTAATTGTGTTCGCCATGTCTAATTGATAGAATCCTTTTTTATTTCTCTTTAAGGTGTTTGCGACAATTCTTAAGTTGTGTGAATGTCTGTATGAAAGAACTGGTACCGGCACGAAGAAATAACTTTTTCTTGCAATATGGCCGCCATGTTAGTCAGTAACAGTGCAAACTACTATGTCTCTTCTGTGGGCATCTGCACTTGCTTTCGTTTCTTCCTCTTCCTTGACACTGAGGCTAAGCGCCTTCCTCGTGCCAAAGTCGTTTTCTCGGACCATAAATCTCTCCTCGATCGACGTTCTTTTATTTTTATTCCGATCATTTTTTTGTTTCTTTTTTTCTTCTTTTTCATATTTTAACGAGGATTTTAATTCGACAATCAAAAAGAAAGAAAAAAAAAAAAAGAACAAAATAATACATTTCTATCAAATTACTATAATATTTTTTTACCATAATCCATTTGTCTTAATAACGGATATTTGAAAAACAGCTCATACGTTATTACTCTTAATTTATTTGATTTTACAAATACCTCTCAGTTAATAAATTTTTTTTTTCGTTTTTGGTAATTACGATTATAATAATCGTACGAATTTATTATTATTATCTTTGTATTTCTATCGATTTGAAAAGAATAGATACCATTAGATAATTAAAGAAAAGTGAAATAAGTTCCTAGATTTCTAAGGAAAATATAACATGTGTGTGTGTGTGCTGTGTGTGTGTGTATGCGTGTATACCAAAATACAGTTACACACAGAAATGAAGGAAATATAGAAACAGAAAGGAATAAGCATTAGAACGAGATATATTTCATGTATATGAGTAATGATTACGTCAGGCCATAACGAATATAGACAAAGTTTATTTGTGCGTATGCCCAGTTATCGCTTAATGACGCGACGTCGGTATAGCTCTTTTATGTGTCCCTCTGCATATAAACCAACGACTTGCACTCGATAACCTCGGTTAGTCGAACGTTTCTTCCATGGTTGTCTCTCTATAATATAATAATGTCTGTATTTTGTATCATTTATTTTTCTTTTTTATAGCGAACGTTCCAGAAATCATTAGCTCTCAAATTAATGTAATAAAATTCAACGGAAATTTTCATAATTAAAATAAAATAAAATAATATGGAATTAATTGTAAATCAATTAATAACGAGGAAAAGGATATTATCGATTAATTTATTTAAAAAATTATACGATATAGGATATAAATTATACGAGTAATTCAGTAAATTTATCCATTTGATAAATTTATGAGGATAATTAAAGAAAGTAGCCTATACTCGATGCGTATACTTCGAAGAATTCGATTCTCGAGGTATCCGGGGTAACCTTTCCGCAACGGAAGTGAGACCGCTGGTCGTACTCGCGCATGCCACTTCAAACACGTATATGTGTATGTGTTTGGAATTATAAATGAAGATTGTACGATCGGCCAAAGCTAATATATACTACGAATTATGGCGCCAAAGAGAAACGATACAACTATGCACAAGGTCGATAATACTAACGGCTTTTCTAATGAAGGAATTATGACAAAATTAAAAAAACAAATCTAATAAAACGTTTATTGTTGTTATTATTACTATTATTATTATTATTTTTTTCCTTTTTCTCGAAGTTTTATATCAGGATTTCATCAAAATCAATTTCCATTCGATCGCGCGTTTAGGATTTTGTAATACACTTTTTGATTATTACACATTATTATAAATTCGTATATATTTTTTTAATATATTTAGGATATTGTATTATTATCGATTTGATGATATTATTATTGGAACTATTATGACTATTTCTTGATACGACATTTACATGATTCCTTTCGATCTCTTTGAACTAGTATTTCCATCAATTTTATCTGAAATTTTCTCTCAGATTGATCAATAAAGAGATCAATTAATATTGTAATACCACAATACTCTAGATATTTATTTTAATTTTCATGTTAATAATAATAATCCATTTCTCATTGAACAATTTATTTATAATGTTTCTACAATATTTTTGTACGTCGGATTCATTTTCAAAAATGCCTTAAAGGACCGAGACGACTTTTGCAGTGAAGAAAACATATCCATGAAATTAAATAATAATAATAATGATAATAATAATAATAATAATAATAATAACAATAATAACAATAATAATAATAAAAATAATGAGAATAAAAATCGACATCGTAATATCGAATGATACAAACGTCATACAGAGAAAAGAAAAAAAGAAAAGAAAAAAAATCACGATTTATGCACCGTTAGCAATAGAAATAAAAAAAATGAAAAAAAAAATAAATAAATAAAAGAAGAAAAAAACTCTCGAAACGAGAAACAGTAACAATAGTGCCAATCATTATTTCCGTCACAGCCGCGAGTTACAAAAAAAAGAAAATTTCCCCAATTATCTCAAAACTCTAGGCTTTTACATGCGTACATTTACGCAAACATACAAAAAGCAGTCATACTCAAAAAAAAAAGTAGTAATAGCAAAGAAAGTATTATAGCAGTAAAAGAACATGCGAGTTGGTAAAGAACCCGTCTCATTATTAGCAAACCGCACGAGCGTGTGGTTAAAAAAAAAATAGAAAAAAGTAATAATAATAATAATAATAATAATAATAATAATAATAATAATAAGTTTATCTCGTTTAAAAATACAAATAATATATAATGATGATAGAATGACGAAATAATAATAATAATAATAATAATAATAGTAATAATAATGACAAATAGAATAATTTAATTCTCATTAGGAAATAGTAAAAAGTCGATGGAGTTAAAGATCGCTCGATATAGAAATTAAAAGGATCAAGTAAATTCCGTCGTTTGACGTTTACTTAGAAAACGGTAACGACTAGTCACCATTCGTGTGTGTAAGTCGTAAACTAGATACAGATCAAGAAACGCCATTGCTTATCCGAGCGAGCGACGTGGTAGGTCAGGTTCGCACGATGAACGTATAAGATCGAGATCGTAAAGCGTACAGTGACATGCTCTCTACTATCTCCGCCTACCCTCCGATTGTTTATTCTTATATATCAATCGAAATTTTATATGATTTCTTTCGTAATTTCTTTGTTAAAATTTATCTCTTTGTAAACAAAATTATTATTAAAAAAAAAAAAAAAAAAAAAAAAAAAATAAAAGGATTTGTCCTTTTTAAATACACGCGATACAATTTCGATAAATGATGAATATAGAATTTGATTAATTTAAATTTTAATTGATTCAGTTCTTAAATTAATGATTGAATTTATTTGAGGATAGCTTTGATCGATACGAAAATAGAAGATAGATATAATTAATTGAAATTAAAGTTAAAGACGATTGACATGAAATTAAATTGAAAATCAATTCACCGAATGATTTCTTTAGAAATTCGAAGAGAATGAAATTAATTATAGATCAAACGAAATTTTATAATCTTCGTCGTCGTAAATCATGAAATCGTATATATGTACTTGTATATATCCAATAAGAAAAAAAAAAATATCTAAGAAAAAAAGAAAGAATAAAAATAAAATTGAACTAATGCTTTTGGCGTAATTAATGGTTAGCACGTTGAGAGAGAGACAGAAATAAAGAGAGAGAAAGAAAGAGAAAGAGAGAGAGAAAGAGAAAGAGAAAGAGAAAGAGAGACTTGAGGAGTCGAGGAAAGGTACTTATGTGCGGTAATGAGGAGAGCACGTATGACGGTCGAGAGAGACGAGTTTCTCACACGTCGTGTTTTTCTTTGCCACTTTGAAGAAGAGGGGAAGCGGAAACGTCGGTGAGCGAACTAGCTGGCGAGCGCCGGCTTTCGAGCTGGTTGCTGTTACCTTACCAAGTAATCGGCTTAGGGCTCGGATTCCTTATTTCCACCCTGCGGTTAATTGCCGTCAGGTAGACGCTGCTACTGCTACCTTTCTCCTCCTCCATCTTTCTCTTCTTCTTCTTTTTCTTCTTCTTCTTCTTCTTCTCTTGTTTCCTATTCTTCTTGTCCTCTTCCTCCTTCTCTTCCATTTTTCTCTTCTTCTTTTTCTTCTTCTTCTTCTCCTGTTTCCTATTCTTCTTGTCCTTCTTCTTTTTCTTCTTCTTCCTCTCCTGTTTCCTATTCTTCTTGTCCTTCTTCTTCTTTTTGTTCTTCTATTTCTTCTCCTCCTGTTTCCTATTCTTCTTGTTCTCCTCCACCTCCTCCTCCTCCTCCTCCTCCTCCTTCTTCTTCTTCCTCTTCTTCTTCTTCTTCCTCTTCTTCTTCTTCTTCTTCTTCCTCTTCTTCTTCTTCTTCTTCTTCCTCTTCTTCTTCTTCTTCTTCTTCTTCCTCTTCTTCTTCTTCTTCTTCTTCTTCTTCTTCTTCTTCCTCTTCCTCTTCTTCTTCTTCCTCTTCTTCTTCTTCTTCTTCCTCTTCTTCTTCTTCTTCTTCTTCTCTGCGTTTCTTTCTCTTATTCATCTTTTCTTGGGATCTCACGAAGAACCAGAGAGCTTCCGACTCCTAACATTCTTTTTGATCTCTACTCTCATCTTAATGCAAAACTTAAACCTTATCATTTTTTTTTTTAATTTTCTTTTATTTTTTTAATTTTTTTTTTTAAGAAGACTGTTTTCTTCTTATTATGTTTCATATAAATATTATCGTCATTCTTAGTACTATGAGGAAATCAAATGATACTGGAGTAAATTTAACTACGAGTATCTAATTGAACTGTTTATTGATTGATATGCTTAATTATGATAAGTAATAAGTTATAATAATGATAATAATAATAGTAATAATAATAATAATAATAATAATAATAATAATAATGATGATGATGATGATGATGATGATGATAATGATGATGATGATAATGATGATGGTGAATAAGAATAATGATGATGATGATAATGATGATGATGATGATGATGATGAATCTCGTATAAGAAATAAAAATGTCAATAGATACGTAATAACGATAAACACAATAGTCTTATTCATCATAGAAAAGAGAATCTTTATAGAAAATTTAATTAGAAATTTAATCACAATTAAAAAATGAATTCGTTCGAATTTAAACGAATTAAATAAAAATCGAAAGTACCACAAAACAAAATTCATGATTCAATAACATTGCTGCGAATCGTCCAACAAGGTAAGAAAAAGTCTTTCCTCTTCAAGTCTTTCCTCTCCACCAACTCCTCTCTTCCCCGCCCTCTCCACCACTCCTTTTCTCTCCTCTCTTCTCCTCTCATCTCTTCATTTCGTTTCGTCTCTCCTTTCTCCGTTCCGTCGGAGTAGGCCAGCCGAGGCATTCTCGACGATGTTGACGGGTCGCTTTCGAAAGGGGCAACTTGCGACGACAAGAAGAAGAATAAGTGGAGGAGGAGAAGGTGGAAGATGGCGTCGACTTCGAGCCAACGTTTGTCGAATTTCTTGGTGACGTCTGTCAGCCTGGAGAGATCTATCGATCGGATTCGATGCAACAACGACACGAGATCTTTCCTCCTCTCTACTATAGAATCTCTTAACCAGCATCGTTCAAGAGGCGAACGTACTGTCGACCTCCTTCTCCTCTCTTCTTATCCGTTTTACGTTTCCCCCGTAATTCGACGAATTCAAGAGAGATCGTCAAGTTTTTCCATGTTTCTTTGACGTTCGATTCAATTGATCGCCAAGTGATTTCTTCTTTTTTATCTTTTATTTTTGTTTTTTTTTCTTTTTTTTTTTTTTTTTCCTTGATATTTATTCATTGGTAGAATTTGTATTACGTTAAAAGAGAATATGCCGCAAGGTGTATGGTTTTTATAAGATTGCATCTAATAGACGCATTGATGCATTTACGAAAAGAAAGAGATCGTAAAAAGTTAAAGCTAGCTTTTGTCCTCGATTAGAATTGAATTATACAGTAGCTTGTTGTAGAATGTCAGCATCATCTCTACTTATAACTATAAATACGTATGTAAATTATATCTAGATACTCGAAATAATTAATAATTATTAATATTTTCTAATAAATCATTATTATTATTATTATTATTATTATTATTATTATTATTATTATTATTATTATTATTATGTATTATTGCTATATACTGCACGTAATTCAATTTTACTGATATCTCCCTTCTCTTATAGTTTCTTAAAATTGATATTTAAAAAAAAAAACAAAAGAGAAAATACATATAAATATATACGTCCTTATTTATACAATTGCGAATTAATTAATAATACTTTTAGTTATGTTAATCCTAGATAAATAATATCTCATATAAAATGATTCATCCGAATTATTTCTCCTTGAATACAACTTGAATAAGAAATTAATTAACTTCTTCGTGTATAGATAATACGTATACATATATACGTATACATATATTTCTACAAAATAGGGAAAAAGAAGAACAAAAAAACAATCTTATGGTTTCTGTTCATTTCCATGTCGTCGTCTACCTTCGCAAGTATCGATTGTGTAGATCTGTGTAGATGAGAAAAGACACTGATATGCGCATGTTACAAATAAACAAAATAAATATTCTATCCCTCTCTCCTTTCCCCCCCCCTCTCTCCTTTCCCCCCCCTCTCTTTCTCTCTTTCTCTCTCTTGAGAAACGTACACCTGACTTGTACTCATGCGAGCCTTTCTACGAGAAGAGCGATAACGACGACGACGACGACGAAGACGAAGAAGAAAAAGAAGAGTAGAAAGAGGAGGAGAAAGAGGAGGAAAAAGAGGATGAGGCCCCACTATTCGAGTCAGTCAGTCCTCCGTTGGTCATGCTCGCGATCGGCCTCGCGATCGTTCTGCTCTCGATCGAACTTCTTTCGCGCCACTGTTCTTCCATTTGAATACGATCGCGAACATTGTGACTTCGATTTAAGAATTGATTTCTGGTGCCACGAGTGTTTTATCACATTATTCTTTGTATTATATTATTTTCTTATTTTTTTTTATTATTATTATTTTATATATATATATATATATATATATATATATATATAAAATATATATATATATATATCGATTGCGATTACGAGAAAGAGAGAGAGAGAAAGAGAGAGAGAGAGAGAGAGAACGATATTATTTAAGTAGATAATAAATACCGTGCATTAGTACGAATGCTTTTATAATTAATTTCTTAATTAATCGATCAATTTTCATTTATTTAAACGTTTCATTAATAATATCTTGCAAAGATATACACGAAAGGAATCATCGAAAGTTATCGTTTCACTTGTTGTCCGATAATCTTTTCAATAGAAATTTAATGGTTAGATAAAATTTTCGTTAGATAATATAGATAATAATTTGTCGATATTAAAATAATTGAAATTGATAGATGTCCGTCGTTAAATAAGGATAAAATTTTAATATTAAATGTCTATTATTAATTTCGATCGAGTCTTCTTTTCAATCGTAAGAAATCGAACGTCGCATCGTTGAATTTAAACACTTTGGCACGATCGTGCGAATTGGCATGCGACTAGAAACAACAACCGGTACTTTCGATTACTTTACCGTATGAATAAACCGCAATTCTAATTCGCTCGATATAACACGAAGGGGAAGTTCGAAGGGACAAATCGTTAATTATTTATCGTGTGTTTTACGTGACCGTGCTATTTGAATAAGAAAAGAGAAAGAAAGATAGAGATAGAGATGGAGAGTCGTCGATTTCTTAATTAACCTGCAAGAGAAAGGAAGGAACAGGAGAGAAAGGGAAGAGGAGAAGAGAAAGAGAGAGAGAGAGAGAGAGAGAGAGAGAGAGAGAGAGAGAAAAAGAGAGAGAGAAAGAAAGTCTGTGGCCACCGGTACCTGTTTGCTTCGATAACGGTAAACATCATCGAGCTGTGGGTAAAGTACCTGCCGGACCACTAGTAACGTCTCCATACTCTACGGATACAACGAGAGTAAATGGAAAATGATAAATAAATATGTATTTTAATATATTCTCATATCCTATCGAACCTATGTTAAGAGAAAATCGATCAGCTTCGTATCAAATTTTAATTTAAAAATATCTATCGAGAGATATGAATCTCGTTTCATAATACATGTTTAGATTCTATAAAAATCAACAATTAATGTTCAATAATATTCAACAGATATCGATTGGCGAAGAAAATATGTCAATAGTGATTGATATATCGTTTAATTTATTAGAATTCATGTTCGAAGGATTCATAAGATTTATAAATATCTTTGATTAATTTTGAGAATATCGATTGGCGAAAGAGAAAAGTCAATTATGATTTGTGATATCGTTTTTCTTAATTTGTTCAGAATGAAAATTCAAAGAGTCGATAATGAAAAGTCAATTATGATCGAGATATCTTTTTTCTTCCTTTTTTTTTCTTTCTTTTTTTTTTTTTTTTTTTTTTCTTCAATTTCTTCATAACAAAAATTCAAGGTATCCGTAAAAGTTATAAATTTGTTCGAGAGACCGTGAAAAATATCCAGTTTTTTTCTTTTAATGTAACGACATAATCAATTTAATTAGACTACAAAATAATACATAAATTAAATGGTATGTAGAAGAATAGACTTATTAACGGGGAAGGCAAAGGCGTTGTCGCGAAAAGTCTCGTTAATGACGATTATAGTGTATTTGATGATAGATTAGATGTAGCTTTACTGAATGCAACTTGAAGAATAACGATGGTCCTTTCAACGCACGATGATAACTTAGATCTTCGTGCTGGTAATGAAGAAAGTCTTCTTTTAAAATAAAGCCGTAGTGTGTTGCTTCATACCATTCTACGAACCATAAGAGCTTCTTCGTGCTGGATAATTACATCCCTATCGTAAACACGAAACTCTACAAGTCCGTAGTTCCTACGAACTATAGTGATTTAGATAAATCGATACTTTATCGAACACGTTTTCTATATCGTAATACTTTTCCTTTTTCTTCTTCTATTTATTTTTCTACACGAAAAAAACATTTACAAATATAATAAATTTTAATAGATCGAGCAAAGAAAGTGATCGTAATTATACATAATTACGATAGATTATGATGAATGTTTTATGATAAATACGATTAGAGAGGCACCATTTCATTGTAAGACGAATGTAATAGTTTTTCATTAACGATCACTATAATATCGTTATAATAATTATGAACAACAGCGATAAATATGATTGCGTTCGTTAAATATGACGATGGACATATCAAAAAAAAAAAAAAAAATTAATTTCGATCATAACGACAATGATAAACGTATTGTAATAAATATAAATGTAAAATTTTTAAATATGTACGAAGAACTTCATCTTTTCATTACTTCTTCTTCTTTTCTTCTTTTTTTATTGTTTCTGTTTTTTTTTGTTCTTTTTTTTTTTTTTTTTTTGTTCTTTTTTTCGGTCTTTTTGTTTTGTCATAACACAGAAATTCATTCTGAATCGGTAGCTCTTTTATCCACATGCAAAGACACACACAAACTATCCTTTCAATGAAAATGATAAGCGGGTATTGAAACGATGCCTGGCCGCATCTTGCCAAGCGCGAAGATCCCTGCAACCGGCTTGAAGATAATCATTCTCTCTCTCTCTCTCTCTCTCTCTCTCTTTCTCTCTTTCTCTCGCCCCTCCCTCTCTTATTTCCCTTTCTCTCTATATCGCATATCTCCTTCCGTTACGTCTCCGTTTCTCATCGAGCTCACCTTTATGCAGCTTTTACGGCACTTAAGTTAGTCTCAGCTCGTTCGTAGAAGAATCTCTCATTCTCTCAGATCGATTCTTTCAAAAGGACGAACATTTTGAAAAACTAGTATAAATATAAAGAAATAGAAAGAGATAAGGAATAATCCGATGTGATAAATGGACCATGTTGGAGAAGATAAATTCGGGGAAAAAAAGTGAGCAATGGAATTCGACGAGTTAAGAATAAGACCGGTTTATCAGTGACAACAACAACGAAAAAATAAAAAAGTATAAGTAAAAGGTTGATCGAAAACACGAGGATCCGCTTACAAGAATTCTATTTCTTTTCTTTTTTTTTTTCTTTCCTTTTTTTCTTTTTTTTTCTTTTTTTTCTATTTTTTCTTTTTTTTTTCTTTTTTTTTTTTTTTAAATCTTTTTAATCTTTTTAACATTGCCTCCTTAAAGATGTTAGACAACGCTACAAAATGGATGAGTAGCGGGAGCTCGCGTTTGCTCAAAGCCAAGAGTAGTCCGAACATTTCTAAGATGTCACCGAGCAACAGCAAGGAAGTAAATTCACGATCGAAAAATCCGTCTCGGTTGAACGAATCAACTACGATAAATAACAACAATAAGACAACGTCTCGAGTTAACCGTTCGACTTCAAGGACACCTGGAAAAGGTGAACAAACAACTACAGTTCGAGTTGCTACATCACCGAACGTCGATATATCGAAAACAAGAGGACAGATATTGAGCAAGAATCGACGAGCGATTTCGGAAAGTCCGATAAAAATAACGTGCTCACAGAAAAATGATAAAAAAAAGGCACCCGTCAAATCAACCGTATCATCATCATCATCATCATCAACATCATCATCTTGTACCATACTGGAGGACAGAAGTCTCCTGAAAAAGGGACTAACTTATGCACCTGCAAAATTACCGAAAAAGCCGGAAGCCCTAAGGAAGAATCTTGATCGTTCGATCAGTTTAATGAACGTACCGAAAGAGACGAATTCCTTGGTTGTTCAGATCCCTAATGAGAAGAATAAAAAAGATGAACCGACGAAAAAGAGACAGAGTATGAACAGATCGATCAGCATGTGGAATGTCCAATCGTCTTCGAAGATGGAAGTTTATAGCAATAATCAGTCCAAGAGGAATATGCCATTAAATACAATGTTGTGCTCAAGACCAAGTAAAATACCACTATTGGCTGGTAGAATATCTAACTTGGGTCGATCTCTCGCCGATCTATCGCAGGTAGATCGGAGTGGTGAGTCGACGCTTTTTCGGCTTGCAAAAACGAACGTCGTGAACGTTATCGAGCCAGATCTCGATCGTTCCATCGACGAACGAATTTATGAGAATTGTCGAGAGGCAATTGGTGAAAGAGTTTTAGATAAGGAAGAGTCCTCGTCTCGAATTGGAACAAATCTCGAGGAACGAGCAGCTCGTTTGATGGCTGAATTGGATGATGATGATAATGATAACGGGCCAACGACCATGGACAGAACTGACAAAGGAGAGATAAAAGAAATGATCGATTCCGTCGATCGAGTTGACGGTGTCGATCTCGAAAACAGCGAAAAATCGTCAAAGAATCGAGAAATTCCGGTAAGTAACGAAATGAAATTATCCGATAGTGATAAGAAGAAAATGGATAAAACGACGATCGAAAAGGAAAGCACTGGAAATATAAAGGAACTTAGGTGTAATTGGGAACGACAATCAAGGGATATCAAAGAAGAAAAACAAGAAATCAAGAAAATCGTAGTCTCGAATGATACATTAGATAATAAAAAAAAGCTCTTAGGGAAGAGAACGAAAGAGATCGAACATTTGGTTAATTTCTTTAATTGTAAAAATGCTGAATCTTCGTCAACGACAAACGAGAACTCCCGGGATCCATGGATCAAAACGAAGAACAACTTAGTACCGGGTTATTCATCGATAGAGTCGAACTTGAAAAAAAATAATAAAGAATCGAAGAATGCCAATGAGTACAGTAACGGTTACGTGTCGGATGGTAATTGTTCAGAAGATAGCGGACATATTAGTAACGAAAATGAAGTTGAGTGGAAAGATGGTGGCCAGAGTGAACAAATCCGTGGTAGCTTTGAGAAAGAACGAGGATCATTCTTTGAGGAAATACCACGTAACGAGGAAGATCGTACTATCGGTGTTTTTGATTCATCTTCCCATGTCGTACGCAGATTCGTTCGTTCGGAAAAAAAGGATATCGTTATGGTTACCAAAAATAATCCTTCGGCATCCAGCGAAGCTAGTAGCATCGATAGTTGCAGAGAGGACGTTTCCAAAGCTATCAATGGATACGAAGTATCTAGAGATTCTTGGAAAACTCCCAGATCTGCACATTCGTCTGGTTCCAACGTTGGTAGACAGGTCTGTCCAGGGTTGCTTAACAATCGATATTATCGAATTGTCGATTTGTCATCGTAAAATCAATTGTGTCAAATAACACTCGCTAATTAACTCGAAAGATTTGAATTAGCATTTAACGTTTAAATCGATTTTAAATGTTTAAATTTAATTATCAATTCATTAACGAGGATGATCGTTGCATCACAAAATTAACAATATTTTTTTTTTCTTATCAGGAAATATCATATTACAACTGGCATAAAGTTCTTATATCGTATTGTTTTTACATCGAATGATCTTCGCTATGAATAATGAATACTTATTATTTCTCCTATAGTTGTAACAAGTTATTTTGTATCACGAGATGTCCCTTTTGACGAAATGCCAGATGTCTTTCAATTTGTTTTGCTCGCTTAATACGTTATTGAAACTTCAAAATAAATTATCTCTTAATATTTTGAATCTGTTAATATAAATCTACGTAAGTGTTTATTTGATACTGATCCGTCGTGCCAGTAGTAAAATTACAATTATATAATTTTCTACAATTTAATCTCGTTTTCTAATCATTATCAATTTGCCAAATTGTCGTAAAAGCAAGTCTCATTGAACGTTTATTGTCCAATAGTTTACAGTGATTTACTAGTATCTAACTGACATCATTTTTTTAATCTTATTTTATTTTTTATACAGATATTCTTCAGATCGGGGACCTTAGAAAGATTAGAAGCTCAGAGAGACGAGAAGCTCACTGGACATATTATCCTCCTTCAAGCTCGATGCAGAGGATATCTTGCTCGCCGAAAACTTAACACATTGAAGGTAATCGATAATTTTTAACGAGTTTGATATAGTATTTTGTCATAACTTTTCTACTGCACTTTCAATAACAAAATCCTATTAAGTCCTATTTCTAATAATAATCTTTACTTACGTATTTCATTATTATTAGTAAAACAATGTAATTGGATATCATGATAACAAGAAGCTACAAATGTTTCTATTTATGAAAAAAATAATTTCCGATTAGTAATCGGCGAATTTGATATAAAAGTAATTAACAAAACTTACATTATTTATTTTATATATATATATATATACACATATGCAGATGTTCAATATGTAGATTCATGAAAGATAATCAAATTACATAGATTTTTTAATTGCTTAAGCAAGCTAATTATCGCAAAGATATTTCAATTACTCATCTTTTTTTTCCTATATTTTCATTTTTATTCGTTTTTCTTTTCTTTTTTTTTTCTAATATCCATAATTTAATACATTGACGTATAGTACTGGATGTTGTTGATCTTGACCCATAACTGATCGAGAATCATATACGTTTGCAACGTTCAACGATTTTTCATTTACATAATATGTAATAAAATGTTGTTTATCTTCTCACAGCTGCAAGACCTCGCGGTGAGATGTATTCAAAGGAACGTGAGGAAGCTGATGTCGGTGCGAGAATGGCCATGGTGGAGATTGTACGTGAAAGTCGCGCCTCTCTTAAATGTTCATCGGACCGAGGATCAGTTAAAGGCGAGAACGGTGAGAAAAAATGTTAATCATGTGTGTATATGAGTAAACTTATCCCTCCAACATCTCCATTTAGCAATGTCTCCTTCGCAAACATATATACACAAATATATACATAGATATATGCTTGTATTGTGTTTTCAATTACCCTAATAATCATTGAATTTCATTTAATTTCATTTAGACGTTTTACTACGATAAAAATATTATTCGCATAGATTTCTCATATTTTTTTTTTTATATTCTTGCTAACAGGAAGAACTTGAAGTACTTCGGGCGAAAGTTGAGAGGCTCGAACAGGAACGGAATCATCTTAAGCATGATAATGATAAACTCGAGGCAAAGGTGAGTAAGATTTTCTAAGGCTGATCTTGATAAATCATTTGTCTTACTCTCGTCAGGAATATACTCGAAGGTAATAATTGTTACTACACACGCTAATCAAGATTTTCACTTTCTCAACTCCTTGGTTAATATCAAGCAATTGTTAATGAAGATGTTAGCGATATGTCGAAGTAGTAACGTGTTCTCTTCATATTACTGGTTTAGGTTTAGGTTAGTGAAAACTGTCTGCCGTTCAGCCGTTCATTACATGCGAATCGTATAATTAGGTTAATTGTACGCTCCGATGCGTACCACAATATACCAGCCTCACAGATTGGATTAAAAGTCCAAGTAAATGAGGTACATAACGAATCGGTACGACTCGGTTATGACCCACATAAACCTACACGTCGAAATTATAATATCGTTATAGTGACTCATCGGATGTGTTTAGCACACAATTTTGGAAACTAACGTCCATCTTAATTATGCATCTAATATATAATACATCGATTAGATAAGAGAGAATTCAATGAGGATAGTTGGTTCACATAGCCTCACCTAATTCAAAGTCTATTCGTTTTTCGATTACAAAATGTTGAGAATTTTAGATAGGAGAACCCAACGACGATTCTTTAATCACATAGTTATATCTAATTCAAAGTCTATTCGTTCTTCAATTATAGAACGTTGAGAATTTTAACACAGGAATCTTGTGACGAAATTAAAATCGAAGTAGATACTTTTATTACTTCAAAAATGAAACAAATTTTTATAAACGGAAGCATATGTTCCGCATCGTTAAACGCCTACACTCGAGGATATAAAGTTTGTATAATGTTGCGCATTTGCTACACTAGTTGGTTGTAGTCGAGCAGATGTATGTCGAGAGAAACCAATAGAGCAAAGTCCGTTTATTCAGGATATCTGGGATAAAACCAAACGATCCGTGAAAAATCGTACAGTTAGACCTATTAATATGGGAGCCAACGTTAGGACATGTGGCAATTTAAATGTTTATAATGAATATGTAACTAGAGCAGTATCACAGTTAATGTTTTTATTCAATAAATCAGACCAACTATGGGCACCCATGAATTTAAATAGAATCATAGAGAACTTTTATAAATGATATACTGTCGATAATAAATTCTTAATATATCTTGGAAGTATGTTAATCAACTGCGAATCAATTGGTAATGCCCACTTATTTGCCATGTTATCTGAATATTTTTTTAAGACTTAACGTTGAACGTGGGTCAGTTCGAACGATCGACGTTCAGATTCTTTTCTCACGAATCCCCGAAGAGAAGTTGGCGAATAGCCAGAGATTCGGCTGGTCGCACGTTTTCATCCTCTTCTTCCTTGCCTCCACGTTTGCTCGTTCGTTCGTTCGTTCGTTTGCTTGCTCACTCGCTCGCTCTTTCACTTAGAATAACTCGGAGGTGACCGCCTCCTCCTCCTTCTCCTCCTCCCTCGCTACGTCCTCACACAGACACCCCGGACGCGTATCTTCTCTCTCTTTCTCTCTTTCTCTCTTTGCGGATCGGCTGACCCAGGAAGAGGCCAGTCGCACCGTGACGCTTTCTCGATACGGGCGTGTAGTTGTTCGACGTTACGCAATCCGCCGAACGAGATGCGACTCTTCGACACGTAATCGAACGATCGAGTGCCGTTCAAACGAGAGCTCTCTGCAAGAAAAGGAAGAGTTCTCACTTAGAGCAACATGCAAACGCAAAGATCGAACGTAAACGGCAAGATTCATTGTGATCTTATTTGAACGATTAGCTAATTTGGAAAAAAAAAAGAGGAAAAACGGTTTGTCAAAATGCCGTCGGTACCATCGTCAACATTCTCGGAAAGCATGACATCAAACAGTCACAATCTGCTCGAATCTAACGTCGATGGTATATCGGAGGATAAGAAAGATGAATCGACTGAAAGACACTTGATAAATTCTCCGAGTACCAGTAAATGTATTGGGAACTTAGCAAAGAGACCACCCTTACCACCTATCGTCAATCATACCAAAAGACCAAGTAGTAGATTACACATTGCTAGTACTTTGAATTCGATTACGAGAAGTCCGTCACCTTCTAATAGTCTCTCTTCTAGTCTATCCTATCGCGCTAGATCGTCCACCAGATCACCTTCATTAACTTCCTCCAGAGTTTATTCTCGCTTAGATTGTTCAACGTCACTTTCTGTACCACCACGTCGAACGTTTCCACGTGAAAACAGCGTAGCTTCCTTGCCCAACGAGGATGTTGCCTCGAAAGAGCAAGCACCTGTCGTCTTTGATGCTAGTCTTAACTTCGTTCTGGGCTGTGATAAGCAACGAGTCAGACAATCCTTCAGACCTACGGCCTCTCATCTTGAACCTGCCACAGCTTCCTCTTATCTTTCTAATAGAATATCGCAATTTCTTAAACGTACCGATCATATTATGGACGAATGGCGAAGTCTTGGTCATAAAGAAGATTTGGATGAGAGTTGTATATCCATCTCCAATAATTCACGAAACAACTCGAGAACGTACATGGGAAGAAGTCAGAGTGCTACGAATATCATGATCAAAGGGTATCAATACTTCAGTAGGTCTTCCAGTATGACTAAGAGTCCCTCATCGAGACGAAGTATTTCTAGGGCTTCGGAAGATAGGACACTGTCAGATGGTCCTGGGAATGAGGTACCTTTGAACAGCCCAAGTCAATTGTTAAAAATGAATATTTCTTCAAATGTAAATTCTGATTTAATTTGGAATTACTATCATATCGAAATAATTCTTTGCGATTATATGAATATCGGATGAAGATAATTATCATATATTTTGTTATACGTAAGAGTATATTTTTTTTACATTGTAATATATGAATGTAATATACGAATATTTCTTTTTATTTCAGTTGAGCGAAATGACGGCTGACTTCGCGGAAGAACACTCAACCTCTACGTTAGCAGCCGAGAGGATCGATGCAGAAACATCGGAACGTTTAAGATTAGAACGAGAACTCCAAGATGTTACCGAGGCCAATAAGAATCTCCAGCAGACTACTGAAAGACTCGAAATGGAATTATTGTACGCGAGAGCAGCTGATTTGAACGGCGTCGCGTCAGATGGTGAAGATGGCGAAGATGGTGGTGTCTATAGGCAACGCTACGAACATGCTATTCGTGAACTCGAATTTACCAAGAGAAAGATGGCTCAACAGCACGAAGACGATCTCGAACAATTGGTTGGTCTAAAGAAGCAATTGGAGAAGAAGGTACGTTTTCACATCTTTCATGACTTCAACTAAAGGAACATTCAATCAAGATAATAATTATATGTGTCTTATCGAGTCTTGTTACTTATATCCTCAGCTAGCCGATGCCTATGAAGAAGTCGAAGAACAACGTCAGGTCGTAGGTCAATGGAAACGCCGAGTTCAAAAGTTAAACGGTGAAATGCATGATCTAAGATTGCTGTTGGAAGAACAAACCGCTAGAAATAATCTTTTGGAAAAGAAACAACGCAAGTGAGTTAGAATCTGATTTCCATGTTTCTGAACAATCTAAAAGTGATGCTTTTAGCGTATGCCTTTAACGTATTAGTTATTGGTTTGTTTGAATTCACGAAAATGATCGTGCGCGGCTTGGCAATAACGATTAGTACAATAGCTGTAGCGATTATAATAATAGTAAAAGCACTCTGATGTCAGTTATAACACAGGAACTTAACAGCTCGTAAATTGTCCCGATTCTACTTTGTAAAATTTCCACGAAGTTGGAAAGCCGAGAAAAATAAAGAACTTGCAGAAGATCGTATCTGGGTTTTCCGCTGATGCGTTCCGTTCTCTGTTAATACTTTGACGAAAGACGACTAGTATTGGGAGGTGGCTCGCTCTATTCTCATTTCTTCCGTAGCAACAAGTGTTTCTGGCTTGGCGCCAGGCCAATAGCGCCGCGAGGGCACCCCTGCCAGACTTTGAGATCGTATCCAGCTTGGCTATAAATCGCGATGGGTGATAGTAAAAATAGTTGGATACTATGATTAACGTAAATTCAAAGATATATTCCCCGAATCATTTTTCTTCGTCTTTGAGTACTTTTATCTTGTTACCATTTGTATCACGTTCATTCATTGTTGTGTAATACTTTGGCATACGTGTCCTATTTCCGCCTTTAGTATTTTCGACTTCACTGTTAATATAGATGAATTTAATAGCAATTTTGTATACGATATAGGATGATCAGGTGATTAGAGTCACAAGAGATTTTAAGGATATAAAGACATAGATGTGGGCAGATATTAATTAATAAAAAAATAAGTTTGTATGTTAAAATCTGAAAAAAAATCTATTAAATGACTAACGGCAATCTTAATTTTTTTTAGGTTTGATTCGGAAACGCAAAACTTGATGAACGATCTCAGGCAAGAAAAAGCGCAACGAGAGAGATTAGCGCGGGAAAAAGAGATTACAATCGCTGAAAAGTTTACGATAGAACAAAACTTGAGTGTAAGTATCATACCAACAAAAAGTACTGGTATTAAATAAATAATGTATGTATGATGAAATAAAAATCAATTGAATACGTCGTCCTTTTGTAGGATGCAAAATTAGAAATTGAATTGAAAGAAGAACGACTTCGTACGTTGAGTCAAGAATTGGAGGAATTAACGTTCGGTGGTAAAACAGAAGAAGAGGTTGCTCAATTGAAGAAAGCGAAACACGAGTTGGAAAAACGCGCAAAGGATCAAGAAGAAGAACTGGATGATTTGGCTGGACAGGTGCAACTGCTTGAACAGGCAAAATTAAGACTCGAGATGAGTATTGAACAGCAACGTAAAGAAATGCGAAAGGAGATGCAGCAACGTGACGAAGAGCTGGAAGATGTACGTGGAAATGCCCTTAAAAAAGTAAAAGCTTTGGAATCTCAATTGGAGAACGAACATGAGGAACGAACGATACTTCTTCGAGAGAAACACGAATTCGAACGAAGATTGGTAGCCATAGAAGAACAGGATAGGGCTGATCGTGCTGTGGATGCTGAAACGACACAAAGGTTCGTTTTGCTTAAAAATTATTTTTAGTTATGTTTAAATAGCGTTTTATTTAAATCTTTTTCAATTGAATATTATGTGTATATTATTTCAATTTGTTTTTTATTTTTGAAATGTTAAAGATTAAAAAGAGATCTAAAGAGGACAAGAGCATTGCTGAGGGATGCCCAAACAATGCTAGAAAGATCGAAAGGTGATTCGACTGGTAAAGCAGCTTTGAGACAATTGAAAAACCAATTGGAAGACGCTGAATGTGCCAGAGCAGCGGCTGTCAAAGCTAAACAAGCTTTGGAACAAGAATTGAACGAGACGCAAGCTACTTTGGAGGAAGCTACGAGACTACGTTCCGAAGCCGAGGATCGTGCTAATGCTGCTAATCGTGAACGATCGGAACTCCTCTCTCAGCTCGAAGAAAATGAAGAAGAACTTGCCGAAGTAAGTTACCTTGCACGTATAAACTTTTAATTACATATTATTTAACATTTAATACTTAAGAATAAAAACAGTGTAATTTAACATTTATAAATAGTAAATTGTAAAAATATTTATTGATTTTGATTTGATTTGATTTTTTTTTTTTTTTTTTTTAAGGTATTGAAAAAGTATCGAGCTGCTGTTCAACAAGTTTCAGCAGAACAAGCACAATTACAAGAAGCTCAGGTGCAAATCGCGGCACTCGAAGCAGAAAAATCGTCATTAAAAGATCAATTATCAGAATTGAGTCAACGATTGGAATCCGTTGAACAACTCGGTGATCCAACTGCTAATAGTCTTGCTACGAGACGATTAGAGTTTCGCACAAAGGAGTTGGAAAGTAAATTGGAACTGGAACAAACAACAAGAGCTCGTCTCGAAGTAAAAATTTTCTTAATCGTTTCTCAATGAAACAAAATAAAGAATTGATTTAATATTTAAAAATTTATTAACATCGTATTTTTCTTTTTTTTTTTTCAGACTCAAATAGCACGACTTAAGGAGAGTGTTGAAAAGCTTCAAACTGAGACAGCTTTACTTAGAACAAAGGAACAAACGGCACAAGACACGGCAAGAAGATTACAGAGATCATTGCGCGATGCTCGTGAAGAAGCGAGTTCCGCGTTAGCTCGCGAACAAGAAGCGACACGTGCACGACGCGAATTAGAGAAATCTTTGGAGGCTGCTGAAGCTGAAACTAAGGTTGCTCGGGACGATCTAAGATTAGCACTTCAAAGAATAGACGATTTGCAAAGTGCTATACAGGGTGAACTCGACTTAGATTGTAGCGAAGAAGCGACTAGTGAAAATAGCGACAGGTTGGATTTGATAGGGGAAAAAAAATATGTATATATAGGGCATTTTATTTTAATCTGATCCAAATAAAATATTTATGAGAAAATATTTGAACGAAGGTGAATAGATTGTTAGATTATAAATGTAAAGATTTTGAATTGTCTGGTGTCGTTAATGATTTCAATATAATTCATTTGGATCGATTAAAACAGAACGATCTATATAGAAAAATTTTCTATCCTTCATTATCTTTGTATATTTATTTATTTATTCATTTATTTATTTATTTATTTATTTATTTATTTATTTATTTATTGTTTTTTTTTTCAGTGATTGATCCGGAGCAACATCGGACTTAGAGTCCGAAGCAGACGAAGAAGAACCGATCGATCGAAAAGGATCGGCTCGATGTTCTGACGATGCATCATTATCTAATGAGACACCGATCGAAGAAGATCGTCGTATAAAATTTTTGGACACACGAACGAAGACCAGTTGCGAATGAACCGAATCCCGTTATAGATGGAAAAATAAAATATCAAAGAAATGAAACTTTCATCGATCGTTACACATAACACACGTACACACATACATATATATATACATATATTCGTGTTTTCTACGTTGACATGTTGTGACTAGGAAAAAGTCGATTGGTCGCATAAAAGTGTCTGAAGTATTATTTTCGTCGTAATAGCAAATAAAAAATTATCGAAAGGGAATCAAAGAAGGCGAATCACTCGAAACGGTGATTCGTCTTATTATAATAATTAAGATACAAAGAGAGGAAGGAAAATTCGTATCGTTAACAATTAAGCTGCGAAAAAAGTCTCCTGATAATTGTACGCGAACAAGAGTCAACAATTTTCACGATTTCTCTCGCGGCTTTTCTCGCGGCTTATCCAAAAAAGATAGCAGCGAGTAAGTAGGTGCTAAACTAATAAAAATGTATAATAACCGTAATGCTTCGACGTCGTGGTTGAACGTGTCTTCTTCTTCTTTTCATTTTCTCTCCTTTCTGTTTTCTCTCTCTTTCTCTCTATCTTTTTATTTTTTTCTTTCTTTCTTTCTTTCTTTCTTCTTGTTCGCGCATAATTGGTGCTACTTTGCCCGACTATAGTCTTCTACACGAACGAACGATATCGTTCCTTCAGTCTTCCAAGCGAAATCAAATAACTTTTAATTTCTGAGACTCTTAATACTATTGTCAAATGGCAAAGTACATGGAATTTTAAAGAATATATACCTCAGAGCACCCTTTGAACTAGAAAATAATCGTCACACGAAAAAAAAGCCTTACTTCCATCCAGAAAATAAATATATATATACATACATATATATATATATATATATATGTATATATATATATATATATATGCATACACACAAATATATATATATATATTTATATATTCATATATAAATATATATGTATATCCCTACATGCTTTCCGCATGATTGCAAATCGCGAGATTGCAAATATAGATCGCGTTTTTTGCCGTGTTTCGTTTGTATAGAAAGAAAAAAAGAAACAAACAAATAAGCCACGACTCGAGTCGGATCTTTGATTTCGTGTAAGAACTCTCGTGTAACTTATTGCTTTGTAAAATGCAGATCTCTTATTTAATTACACTGATGTCTGTCATTTATTTCACCGATCACAACCTGTTTGCGAAATCTTTTTATGAATGGAACAAAAAATTATTGAAAATAATGAGAGTCAATGAGAAATTTGATTTTTAATTAATACATGTGATTTTGATCATTAAGAAAATATATCAGAATTTGTTGAATAAAAAAATATAACAATATTTGTTGCCTGGTTGAAGTTTAATATAGTTCTCCTATAATAGTATTGTCAAGGAGTATCTATATTTTTTATATTTCTTTTTAAACAAATACACTTAAAAACTAAAACTTTTTTGTTTTAGTCAGAAATTCAAAAACGTCAAGTATTTTAAACATTCTATGTAGATCTTCATGTATCAAAATTATTTGTATATATATATATACTGTTATATAATATTTCTAAGACATCAGAGATTTAATATAGTAAAAATTCTTAGTAATATTTTAACATTCTACCATTATATTTAGCTATATATTACGAAAGCCTCAACAGAGAGATATTCGATATATTTATTAATGGAATATTTATTCAATAGGAACATCTTCGATGTTCAATAATATTTTTTTCTTTTTCTTCTTCTTTTAATTTCTAGTTTAAAAAATGGATCGCAAAAAGAAGGATTCAGAAAATGTGAAATGCTAACGTTCAAGCAGCAAAAGCAGTACATTCTATTCTCAAGAAAAAGTTCATTAACGATGTCAATGCTAATCAATTGAAGGATACGAAGAAGAATGCATCTTAAAAAAAATATCTAAACAAACTGATTAATGATATGAGTGAAGGGTAAGTTTAAAAGGGAATGAAACACGCTTCTGATGTTTTAGGTTTTTTTATTTTTTTTTCTCTCAAATATCACAAAGCCGTTGCATAGATATCGAAAATCTTTATTTATGTTTATCTTAATATCCTTTATCGTTTATTTTTTTTTTTTTTTTAATAAGTGCAACAAATTATAAATGGAATAATTTAAAAATTGATGAAAAATCTGTTTAATTTTTTTTTTTTATTTTTTTTTTTTTATTTTTTATTTTTTTTTTTTTATAAGTATAAATATATGCTGATTATATGAAAAAACAAGCCATTCACCGTGATCACTACAGATTTTGATATAATTAATAATTAATTGATATATTTTATGGATAATTTAAAAAATTTAACAATGCATCCTTCTAGTGTTTTTTCTCCTACCTATTTTTTCAATATCAATTTAATCCATTAATTAATAAACTGTACACATTACTCTCTTTCATATTTAATTTACTAATAAAAGAAATTAAATGGAAAAATTTTTAAATTGATACGGTTAAATTAAAGACGAACTTCGTTTCTTTTATACTCTAATTTAGCAATCAAGATTTTTCGTTTATTTACCATAAGATATGCTCGTTCATTACGTCGCGATCAGATTTTAAAATGAACTTGTTTATCAAATTGATCCAGACATTCGAGCCAATTTTATATTTTTCGTCTTGTTATTTCCATTTGAACTAAAGTACAATATCGTGAAAGTTCGTATCTCCTTTGAATTAATTATTTCTTTGCTTTTATATTAATTATCGTTCAAAATGTAAGAAAAGTGTTGGAACGTATTAAGTATGCTTAAATCAAATTAGAGGATGCAATGATGATCATGCAAAAATATACTAAAGATAGTTAGTTGATTGTATACATTAACGATCGCGTGTAAGAATAAGAAAATAAATTCTATTTATAGCAAATTTATGTATAATATCTATTCTTATAATTATATTACATTTTAATCATCTTTTATCTTAATATTGTTTTTTTTATTATTTCCGTACATACTATACAAAATTTTATACGATCCTAATGTAATGAATAGAGCTAGTATCAATTAGTATCGCCACTTCGCATTGAATATTTGTGAAAAAATAAAACGCGTTACTATTTGATTCTTTCGATTTTGTGTGTTGAAATTATTATTATATCTATAACGCATAAATGCGTGCTTTGTCGAGTGTATCGAGTGTATTTAATTAAAAAAAAAAAAAAAAAAAAAAAAAAAAAAAGAAAAGTAAAAATAAGTGTTCCACTTGAAACCTTTCACTAAATAAGAAATAATGAATATCATTAACATTTACCGCCTTGAAATCAAATAACTCTTGCCAAAGCAATTTTTCACAAAACTGTCGACTTTTGATGATAAAAATTTGTAAAGCTTCATTTTTATGAATACCCGATATATTATAATTTTTATACTATATTACGTTATATAGAAAAATAATACATACACAATTGTTAATATCATAATAATCAAGCACTTGTTAAATTTCCTTCCATGATTATACGTTCACTTCGACATGCAAAGATATACTGGCGGCCAATAAACAATATTTTTAATCTAACGCTCATGTCTCTTCTAAAAGAGAAAGAATATCGAAAAGTATAAATGTATTATAGCAAATCATTTAATTACTGAGAAACTACATCTGTTTCTTACTAATGCTAAATCTACTAGTATTAAAAGTATGACTAAGGGATATCGATATTAGGGGAGAAAAATTATGGATGTCAGTTATATCAAGTAAAGGAGTATTGTTTTCTTTATTTCCGTGTAACTTTTATCTTATCCTCCCCTACAAATAAATTCTTAATGACGATTATTATGGAATATTTAACGAAACAACTCGAAGGGGATTGCAGTCATGCGCGGCTGTAAATTTTTTAATCATTGAACAGATGCGAATATGACTTTGAGAGCTTCAGATCGTTTCAGAAAATATTGTTGCCTTTACAATCATCGATTGTTCGCGCTTATTGGTTTATGGCCTTATCAGAAATTATCGAAACGACTGTTACGTGTTACTTTCGTAATTTTCATCTTAACTATAAACATTTTATCTCAGGTAAATCTTGACGTTGCAAACGTGCACATAAATTATCATGCAATTTGTTTCATTTCACGTCGATATATTTTACATTAATCTGAGAGATATTAAAATTTTAAATGATATAAGTATAGTCCATTGAAAAAGATGTTCGAATTATTACATTACCATTAATAATAAATGATCTTCATTTCTAAAAGATCGTAAGAGAAAAATTTATCATTAACTTTAGACTATCATATTCCTTACAATGGAGTTGAAAATGGATTTGATTATTGAATTGATGCAAACATTTTTGCCCACCTCAACTTTCTTCCTGTGTTATTGTAATATGATCTACAATTCCACCAGAGTTCGTATATTTAATTAATTATTTGTCCTTGGTGAATTTCTTGTATTAATTATGCATTCGTTGTGGATTGCATTCGTTATAACGATATATAAAAGAATAAAGAGAAAATGAAATAACGTTTGTCTTTCAGCTAAGAACTATTTTTCATCGTATTAGATACGATTTGAATGATTTAACAGAACAACAAGAATTAACAATAATGCGAAAGTACGCCAATGAAAGCAAACTATTGTTGATGTCAATCGCACGTTGGTACACCAAAAATACATAATGTTTTTTTTCTTTTTCTTTTCTTATTAACATTGAATGTTTATAATAACTTTATTTTGCAATTAAGCTTTTGCTCTTCCCATTTCAGTCGTCTGTTATCTTTATATAGTTTTTCTAATAATTCCATTCATTTTATACGGTCTACTCTACATCTTCAACGTCATCGATGATATGAAATTAAAATTACCACTTCACATTGAATATTTTCTAAAAAGCAGTATGCATTACTATATTGTTCTTTTGTACGAATTCATAGCAGCAACCATCATATGTTCTGTGGGTGTTGCAAATTATTCTATGTTTATATCATTCACGCAACATGCCTGCGCTTTATTCAATATCGTTAGGTAAATATAATAATAATTTTTAACGTCATTACCTTAAAAAATTGAAATCTTCACCAATAAATATTTTATTTAATCAATCGTTACAGTATAAAGCTAGAGAGACCATTTCAAAAAAGTCAGTATAGTTTTTTGTATATTTATCCTTTTAATACTTGTGAAAAAGAATATGATTGGATTGTAGATGCCATAAAATGGCATTGTAATGCCATCAAGTTTGTATTTTCTACGATAACAAATTTATATTATTATTAAATGTAAATTTTTAATCTTATAATACGTGTTCTTTCGCTCTTGAAGTTTCGTCGCCTTATTAAAGTTGATGTACATTAGAATATATTTCATCGAAATATTGTTTGCAATGGGATTCATTATCATAGATTATCTTTATGTAAGTAATATTAGTAAGTAAGCTTGAAATAATCTAGGCATACTATTACAAAAACAAAAAATATTACGTTATTTTTTTCTATTATGATTTAGAAATTAAAACATTTGTTTTGCAGTTATTCGAGTTCTTACCTTTAACAGAAAACATACACGATACATTAAAACGTTCTATTTACATTTCTGCGAATTTACTTATAATATACATTTATTGCTACCTCGGACAAAAGTTGATAAACAATAGCACCGGTTTATTAACGAAATGGTAAGTTTTTTAAAAATTCACAACTCGTACGCATTTCCTTTTTCATATCATTAAATATATATAAACATCCTACCAAGTTGTGAAATTCCATTTGATGCATTATCTATAAAAACGCGAAAGATGTTGCTCTTGCTTATGGTTGCGAGTCTGAAACCATCAACTTTTTCCATGAGTGGAATTATTGTAGCGTCACATGAAATGTTTACAAAGGTAAGAAAAATAATATTTATAAATTATGAAAATGTCTTATGCTTTTTTATTTTTTTAGATAATGCGTTCGTCACTTTCATTTGCTATGGTATGTTACAAAGTACGCCAATAACATGATGTTCGCGCGCACAATCGATGCTCATTTACGATAAAAATGTCAAACAGTGTATACCAAACATTTTATTTTATATATGTATAAAATATATTTCATAGACCTCGATGTGGTTAAAATGATAATAAAGTTTTATATGTGTCAACTTTGTCATTCGTGAATATACAGCCATCCGGTAGTACTTGCATTATATAATCTAGATATAGATTCCAATATATTCCAAATAATACTGACCTAGGTCTCACCACGTGGAGATTGCTGCATCTGGACACCCATGGACTAACGGTGACTTTAGTTTAGAGTTTTTTAGTTGTTGTGTTTGCTGTTGTGGTTGCTGTAGTGGTTGTTGTAGTAGTTGTTGTAGTGGTTGTTTTTATGGTTGTTTTTTAGTTGTTGTGGCTGTTGTAGTGGTTGTTTTTATGGTTGTTTTTGTGTTGTTGTGGTTATTTTTGTGGTTGTTTTTGTGGTTGTTGTAGTGGTTGTTGTAGTTGTTGTTTTTTAGTTGTTGTGGTTGTTATAGTGGATATTGTTTAGTTGTTTTAGTAGTTGTTTTTGTGGTTATTGTAGTTGTTATCGTTATGGTTGTCGTCATGGATGTATGGATATGGTTGGTATGGTTGTATGGTTATGGTTGTATGGTCTTATATTTATCGTTGCCAACATCGACCACTACAACTACTATGACAACCACACAACTATAACCATACAACCATAACCATACAACCATACAACCATAACCATACAATCATACAACCATTCAACCATACAACCATACAACCATACAACCATAACCATTCAACCATACCAACCATATCCATACAACTACGACGACAACCATAACGATAACAACTAAAACAACCACAAAAACAACCGCTACAACAACCACAAAAACAACTACTACAACAACATTCCTGCGTCTGCAGGAAGCAGAGGCAGGAAAGGCCATGGCCTCCGTCTTTTGCGGCGCCACTTTAAGACCCAATCCCTCGATCTCCTCTACCAAAACGTCCAAGTCTCGCTTAGCGTTCATGATAGACTGAGACAGGTCCCATCCCAGGAGGGCCGTGTCATCCGCATAGCAGATAACACGGGAGCCACCTGGCATCGGAGTTCGGAGGACACTGTCATAGGCAATGATCCACAACGTGGGGCCCAAAACGGATCCCTGTGGGACCCTACAATACACCTGTTTTTCCACGGCGCGTTCATACCTGCCTGTATATGCTATGGCGCAATTGTCTAAATAGCTCTTGATGATACTCACCAGGTAGCGTGGAAAATTTTTATGCTCCATCGCCCTGACGATAACGGCTCACGGCAAGAAGTTGAAAGCGTTCGAGATATCCAGACTCACCAGGATAACCACCTTCTTGACCCGCGTCGATGCCTCCACGAAGTTTTTAACATCGAGGACGGCATCCACAGGTGATCTTCCCGTCCAAATCCCATACTGTGATGGCGCCAGGGTCCGAGTCTTCTCTAAGTAGCTGTTGATCCGGCCAACAACTACCCGCTCGAATAGTTTTTCCAGTTCGCCAATCACGTATATGGGTCTATATGATCCTGGTGAGTCCGGGGGCGCGTCCCTTTTCTTTTTGATCAGGACGAGCCTCGCTATCTTCCCACGCTGTCGGAAACCTTTCTGTCCTCAAGCATGCGGAGAAGCACTGCGCCAACCCTTTTCCACAGTGCGACGCAGCACGCACAACCACACCCGATATCTCATCCAGTTCAGGAATCTTCTTTTCTTTTCCTTTCCTGGCAGCAGCCAAGACCTCCTCCGCAGAGATAGTCATCTCTGAGAGTGTAGGTTTCTGCGGCTCATCAGTTCCCGGTCCTCCTGGGAATAGCTCAGAGAGGATATTCTCCAGTACCTCATCCTCCAGAATTTCAGTTACTGATGGGGCATAAGGCCTAAGTTTTCCCAAGACCAATTTGTAGGGTCTGCCCCATGGATCATCCTCTATGGAGTCCAGCAGGTCCCTCCATGAGTTCTTTTTGGCTTCCTTAATAGCCCTAGTCAGTGCCCTCCTTGCGTCCCTTCGAGCGTCCAGGCACCGCACTATTTCTTCCCCATTTTTCTTTTTTCTGACTCTGGAAAGTTTCCTTACTGTGGTCGTCGCAACGGCCCTAAGGTTCGTTAATTCGTCCAAGCACCAGTAATTACTTTTATTACCGCAGGTTTGTCCCCTCACCCGGGACATGGCCATGTCGCACGCTTGTTTCATTGTAAACTGTGCCCACTTCATCAGCTAGTCTACACAGTCCGCACCGACCACGCTCCCCCCGCACATAGCTCCATCCGTCCATTCCCTTGAAATGAGGACCGCAACCAAGTAGTCTTCATCCAAGGAGTTAACCTTCCAACGAGGAGGCTTTTTATCTTGTGAGCAAAAATTTCGGACCCCTGTAGCCTCGTGCCTATAGCTATATCTAACATACAGGTGGTCCGACAGGGACTGGGCCTCATCCACCCTCCAGTCCGAGAGGCGGACGCCAACTGCCGCCGTGCCCCACGTTAGATCTATAACACTCGACCCCTGTGGTCGAACGCACGTGGGACAGCCAACCCGGTTCAGCAGACCCAGGTTCATTCTGTTAACCCAAACGCAGAGCAACTCACCCCTACGGTTACTCCTGCCTTCCGGATCCCATCTGCTGAACCGGGCATTAAAATAGCTAGCCACCAGCGCTGGGAGAGCGAGGAATGTTCCTAAGAGCTTTTCGAGCTTATCAAGGAATCTACGAAACATATTAATGTTCTCGCTGGGAGGAAAGTAGACCGAAACTACCAGCGAGTCCCCCCATTTAACGGTTACGTAAAAAAGACCCCGACGCACCAGGCTACAGGGTCTTCCACTTTCGCCTACAAGCACCGCGGAGAATGAAGTCCCTCTTAGGGATGAGAACCACCTCTCATCCCCCGGAAGAATCCACCATGGTTCCGCAATGACCGCAATCTCCTCTCTCATGCATCCTCGCGCATGCGCTGTGCCAGCAAGTCTTGCGCACGGCGCGCGTGTTTTATGTTTATCTGTAGAACAGCAGAGGACATTGTCTATGGACCCTCCGCTGCTACTACACCTATTGAGGTGCCCGGTTCAGCTTGTTCCACCTCCATGTCTTCATGCACTTCCCTCTTCTCAGTCACTCTCACTGTCCTCGCTGCCGCTTTTTCCGCGACCTTATGCGGATTCTCTCGGATTGTCTCAGGGCAATCATTTGGTGCCCTCCCGAAAACCTTGTCTATCCATTTTCTAGGAGGCACTATCGGGCACTCCCAAGAACCGGCACAGTGGTTGGTCGGCTTCCGGCCAGCGTCTGCACAAACCGGACACTCCGGTTTATCCGTGCATATCTTGGCCAGGTGGCCCGGTTTTCCATAGACGTAGCATAGGTCTGTCCTAGGCTTTGTAGCAGGGCACATTGCAGCAACATGTCCTCGCGCCAGGCACCGATGGCATCTGAGGAGCCCCTGCCTGAGTCCATGCACCCTCACCAATGTTCAACCCACATTTATCCTGCTCCTCTCCAGGGCCGCCCGGATGGCGGACACCGGAGCCGAGACAGTGACCTCGCCTAGTCTACCTCTGCCAATCCTGATTTTTCCTACCTTAATGAGGTTGAGTCCGTTCCGGATTGCACCTCCAGCAGCGCGTTCCTAATGACGGTCACGTTAGCGGCCGCATCCAGTCCCACTAACCTTATGGTGCTCGTGTGCAAAGAGCGAGTAACTTTCGCTCCTGGGACAGCACTCCTCAAGGCCTCCACCACCCGGTCAGCCTTCTCATTTGCCCCTTTGCCTTGTACCTGCCATATAAATACCAAAACATACCCGTGAGGCCTCTTCTGCACGATATGCTGCCGATCCCTAGGTCCTTTATGTTGATGTTCTCCCTGGCCCGGAGGAGTGCGTCTCTGTACGTCGTCTCCTCGGTACAGAATAGGGAAATTCCAGCGACTTCTCTTTCTCTTTGCCTCCTCTTCTTTCTTCCCTGCGCGCCACTCCTCTTCCCTCTTTTTCTGGGGGAAAAAACAACCACTACAACAACCACAACAACTAAAAAACAACCACTACAACCAACTACAACATCTAAAAAACAACCACTACAACAACCACAAAAACAACCACTACAACAACCACAACAACTAATAAACAACCACAACAACTAATAAACAACCACAAAAACAACCACTACAACAACCACAACAACTAAAAAACAACCACTACAACAACCACAAAAACAACCACTACAACTACAACAACTAAAAAACAATCACTACAACATCCACAGAAACGATTTAAGATCCGCGTTCGTAATTTTCTAATCAAAATTTCGAACAATAAAAGAGAGCCCACGGTAGGATCTTTAATCGCTCGCGGACACCTACGTGAGCTTTATAATAACGGTGATTCTACTCTAAAATCCGCATTCTCGGGATGAATGAGCTACCCAGAGAATTCTGGCTTCCAACGTTATCTGAAGGAGGGTCAGTCCCTGCTTATAGATAACAGGACCGTCGCAACATCGGCAACTACAATATATTACTCTCTAACACGACTGACTTGAACAAGCAATCAAACGAAGCCTATCATCGTACGGCTTTTAATCGCGCTCGCGAATATCCACGCCTGCGTCCGCCAACGCAAGCGCGAGTATTCTCCCTATTTTAGCCGTATTCGCGTGTAAAGTCCTCGATGATGAACCAAACCGAATCCTTACTGGTCAAAAACCAAACCACAAGAATCTGGACCTCTATAATCGAAATTAAAAAAGAAGTGGAAGAGAAGAAGAGAAAGAGTAGAAAATAAAACCGAAACATGCGCGCACATGAAAATGATGGAACTCAGAATGAGAGGTGGACATACTGAATACCATTTCAAGTATTGAAACGGTAATTCAATATGTCCAACCGAAATCAGAGTACCAAAAATCGAGCTCGATATTTCTAACTGAAAGAAGGAAACCCACCCAAGACCCTTCCAAGGATTCCACCCATGGATCCTACCCGATACTTATATATAATAATTAATAAGAATAGATAAATAGAAAAAATGAGGAGCATGAGTAGGATAGAAAAATTTTCTGTGCATTTCTTTAAGAAATTATTTTAGAATTCTAACATATCCAATCCATTTATCTATTGAAGTATGATTGACAATGTAAAGTAGTACTTTAATGTTTAATGTAAATAAATACTTTAATGTTTAATTGGAATTGGATTGAAATAATATTCTTGAAATATGCAAGCATTTGCTCGGTAGTACTTGGATCTCATAAGATTTCGATATATAGGAAGCACTACCGACCTCACCACGGGGAGGTTACTGCATGTGGAAACCCACGGGCTAATGGTAACACTACTTTTTATATTATTACTATTATTATTACTACTATTACTATTACTACTACTATTATTAAAAAATCAAAGCAATGGGATGATCGTCATTTCACGAAAAATCAGGTCTCAAATGATAAAATTACAAATCCGAGCATAACCGTATATTCGGCTTACGCATAGCTGACCATCGCAATATCGCAAGCTCCAATCACTAATTGAATACGACAAATCGTGCTTTTGCGACAACCCAAAATTAAATCCTATTGCACTTACAAATACTTACTCGTGTATCCCGAAGGAAACAGCCATGTGAGTACATTGAAATATTGAACTATCAAAATCAATCAAAAAACCAATTTTATTGACTTTATGATGTAATAACTCCGATTTCAAAATTTATGCCTATGGAAATATTAAACTTAAATTATTTTATTTTTATCATATGTATAATGTTTAAAAAAAAATCGATAATAAGTGAAAGTATTAATTGTTTAAATATAATCATATGGTAATAAGAATTTCAATGTTTACCCTTTGAAATTGAAAAGAAAGTTATTGTCGAAAAGAAATATCATCATTTGACACTATTTTTTTTCTTTTTTATAAAAAAAACTTTTTCAAAAATTAGAAAAGATCATCTCTTTGTTTAAACCTTTATCTTTAAAATGAATCTTCGTTCATCGAAATCGTATTCCATTTAATAATTGTTGTAATTGAATATTTATTAATGTATTTTATTAACAGCATTCTTTATTCATGTGTAATATTCACACATCTTTTATTTTATTTTTTTTTCTATATTATCCAGCTGCAATACAGAACATAATTCGTATTAAAAAGATGATTAATATATATTATCAATTAATATAAAATTATAATTAAATATGATAGAGTATCTTTTCAATCAATATATATCATATAATATTTATCTATTTTGTTTTTTTCTTAATCGATATTTTTAGGAAGTACATATATTTTCCGACGTTATCAAACATAAATCAGTACAATGGAAAACGTAAACTTTCCCAGTCGCAAATACTGTACATTTATATTAAAGAATACCGTTTCAAAAACATATACACTTTTTCATCATTCGAATCGTACGAATACGTATCATTAGAAAAAAATTATAAAATAAAAAAACTAATACATTACCGTTTCTTCGATGGAATTTGCTGTTAAGGACCTTAAGGCCTTTCACACACGTACCAATGTAAAACGTAAGCCGTGAGGAAATTCACCAATCAGAGTCAATTATTCCTCTTTACATTTTTCAAGACAAGATATAAATTGTAGAGGTATTTCGTAAGGATGAACTTTTTACAATTTACGTCTTATGTTCAACCAATCACATACTTTCCCGCAATTAAACTCTACATTTGAAATTTTATGAATATGAATAATACACGGACTATAATATTGTGTATTCATAAATTGAGATTGAAATTATCAAGAGCATTGTGTTTTATGCTTTAATAAAACATAAACACAATACAAAAATGAAAATAGTACCAGGCAGCACACTTAAGAATTATATTTTCGCGCAATTTCTTCGACGATAACTGTAATTGGTCGAAGTTTATAAATTATGACAATCGTATACGATACCGTTTACGTACTACGGCTTACGGTTTACGTCTTATGTCGATGCCACTGCAAAGATCTTCACGAAATTTTTCAACGTTACGGTTTATGTCTTGCGTCGGAAAATGTAGAGGGAAATAGTCAATTCTGATTGGTGGATTTCCTGACGGTTTACGTATTATATCTTATGTTGATGATTGTGTGAAGGCCTTTAATATGTAATATAACAAAAGACTCGAATAAACTACTAAAAAAGTACTTATTTTAACTAATCAATATGAAAATGAAAACATATTTATTATCCTATTAAAAGTTTCTTCAGTTTAGCGCACTCATGTTCGTAAGATGTGACTACGTGACGCGCATTACATCGATGAAGCGCCTTTCGGCGCGGTCGCATGTGCTCTTCTAAGGTAGTTTGGTGGGGGAAGGTAAAACCATGTGATCATCGACAACCAATCAGCTGTTTAACATTGTCCTGCCGCCAAGCCAAGCTCGTCTGACGTCCGTGGTCCTATGTGCATGCGAATCTGCAACTTCCAATTACTTTACTATGCAGCAGTAGAATATTAAAAGGGATGGATAATTTATAATATACAACAATCAGCCAACTGTAATATTTCGTGCGTAGGATTCAATTTATCCTCGATAGCATTCTAAGATTTGTGTCACAAGTGTCGCCATTTTGGTGATACGGCAAGCTAAGCCTGCAAGTGTACCTATGATCTTTTTATTTTGGCTTAGTATTTGGGCGATCTGTGGGATCGTTTCCGACGTCGAACGAACGCAGTAATTATAGAGATGACACAACAAAATAAAACGATGAATTTCTTAATACATGACGCCAATGGTAAGTTATCTAAGAATGCGCCGACAGTCGGCATGTGTTTTTCGATATACTACACAACACGTTGCACTAGTTTTTAATATTGGAAGATATTCCTAGTCCTTGATCAACGTGCACTTCTAATGATTTGAAGTCTTTCCCAAACGTATGTTTATATCCGAGTCATATGGAATATTTTCTATTGTCTTTCCTTTCTTTATGCACATTATAAGATTGTACATTTCTTTACTTTTTCTTGTATTAAAATAAAATTCAAAATTCATTTCTTCAAATAAACGTTAAGCCTGGCTTTCCTTATAATGTACATGATATATACTGTGAAAATATATATGGTAAAAAATCTGATCAATGATAAATATATGTACAAACGTACGAGTTATTTTAGACTAGTGATAGTCTGTACATTCATTTTCTCCTTGCAAACAATAAAGCATATATAAGTCCTCAAGAAATTGTGTAAATGCTTTTTATATGAATATATTCCTTTTTCATACAAAGGTAAATAAAAAAATAAAATGAGTATCAATCGAAATAACAATTTTATCTTTGCAACTTGATATAAATAAGATACACCAAATCAAATAGTTCCTTTAAGTTAATTCTAATTAGAAATTACATACATTTAATTTTACTTAATAAAAGGAAAGTTAATTTTATCAAATTTGCAGATTTTATGTAGTTTAGTTTAATGTAATAAATAATAAGCGAGTTAGTATCACCATAGCGAGTTAGTATCAAAAAAAAATATTCTAGTTCTGTTTCTTTGCATTATATGTTTCTTTGTATACATAGTTTATTTGTTTATTGTATTTATAGAGATTATATTATTTCATTATTATGATTTGATATTCTTAATATTAAATAAACTGAGTATATATCTTTCAATAGTACACTTTTTGTTAAATAATCTTTATTACTTTCATTAGAGAGAATATTATATAGAAATGCATATTTTAAAATTTTATTTAATCTAATAGACTTAATATTATTAATAAAGTAACGCAATAGAGCAATTTACACATATATATATAATTATTTTAAAAAGCAAGTTAAAGTACGTTTCACAGAACATAATTTAATCTTCGATTATACATTATTTCTTATCCCTTATTTTATCCATTATTTGTTCATTTTGAGTCAATTTTTATGAAAATATCTATGATATAAATAGGTTAATAAAATGAAAAAAATTGTAATATTAAAAACTCTTGCAGGCCATCCACAGGTGATAAAGGTTGTACAAAGTACACCCAATAAATCATTAAGTGGTATTATCAGCACAGCGAATACTGGTAGTTTTAAAGTTTTTAAAACACCAAGTCAAGAACCACAGGTAAATAATAACTGATACATACTTTATGTTATATTTATTTATAATTTTATTAACATTATGTTATTTTTCTATTTCGAATGTAACATATATGTTGTATATATTGTATACATTTTGTTTAAACGTATATAATTATCAGGTTCTGTCACCAAATGCACAAGTCCTCAGAACTATTAGTCTACAAAGTTCTTCAACCCCTGGTCAGAGTGAGCAAGTTTAATTCGTCATTAGAGCAACGATTATTTAATTTTCATTACTAATTTATATTATTCTTTGTAGGATTGGTGACAATACCTTTGCAAAATACAAAGTTAAATACTACTAAACCTGGAGATCCTGTAGTAACAAAAACAATACAGTTAACATCGGCTCAAATGGTAAACAATATTTCAAAATATTCTTACATTCATAGAAGTCTTAGTTTTTATGCTTTTTTTTCTCTATTGATATCTCATAATATTCCCTGAGAATTTCATAAAAGAATCACTTATATAATATTTCAAATGATATAAATATATCTATCCAATTCATATAATATAAACATCTTCATATGAATATTATTATCATTTTCTGTAATAATTGTAATTTTGTTTCAGAGTGATATAAAACAGGCAATAGTATCTCAGCAACAGCAAAGTAGTAATCAACAGCTTGTTAAGGATGTATCAGGGAAAACATTTATTAGTCCAATATTGGATCATAGTGGTTCTAGAAAACGACAAGATACAGAAAGTGATTTTGTGCCTGAGTACTGTATTATTTACATTAATATTCTTATCTAAAATAATTTCTGTGTGTATTTTATTGTCAGAAATAATATTATTTGCTAAAATTATTTCGTAATTATGTTTCTAGCAAAAGAAGGAAAACGGAAAAAGTAGGGAAAGGTCTACGCCATTTTTCGATGAAAGTATGTGAAAAAGTAAAAAAAAAAGGCACCACGTCGTATAATGAAGTGGCGGATGAATTAGTAGGAGAATTTACTAATCCTGCACATATAAACTCATTAACAGATCAGGTAAATTTTTATGACACTAGGTAATATATAATGAATAATTTTTTTTAAATAAATAATATAATTATAATTTTGTTTTTTTTTTCAGCAATATGATCAAAAAAATATAAGGAGACGTGTATATGATGCTTTAAATGTATTAATGGCAATGAATATTATTTCCAAAGAAAAGAAAGAAATTCGGTGGTTAGGTTTACCAACTAATTCATTACAAGAGTGTTTAGCACTAGAAAAAGATAAGAAAAAGAAAATTGAAAAAATTAAAGCAAAGACACAACAACTTCATCAACTCATTCTTTCACATATTTCATTTAAAAATCTGGTAGAACGTAATCGTTTAAATGAAAGTCTTCGCGGACCACCAAAACCTAATTCTGCCATACAGCTGCCATTCCTCATAGTGAATACCAGCAAAAAGACTGTCATAGATTGCAGCATTTCAAACGACAAGTATATTTCACTAACCTTACATTATGCTTATAATAATATTTTTAAACTTTTTATTGCATTTACAAAATCCAAGAGATTATATTATCTCTTTATATTTTATTGTTGCAGAACTGAGTACCTGTTTAATTTTAATGATAAGTTTGAAATTCATGATGACATTGAGGTTTTAAAACAAATGGGTTTGGCCTTTGGTAATTATAAAATATTAAGTAATTATATATTAAATTATATTATTTATAAATATATACTATCAACAAAAATTTATATTTTTAGGCCTAGAAAAAGGTAACTGTTCCGAGGAGAATTTACGGACTGCAAAATTGATGGTTCCTAAATCGCTTGAAAAATATGTGGAACGTACGTATTTAAAAGTGAGATAACAAATAAATGAATTATTTCAACATTGTACAAATTTTATTATTTTAGAATTAGCATCAGGTGATCTGGAAAAATTCATCCCAGTCACTATACCTGGTCCTAGTACTTCTATGGAAGACCTAGAAGTTAAATTAGAAGGTTCTAGGCCACCTTCTTCATCACATACTTCGTTATCTGAAGATGCTCTTTCACCACCGTCTCAATATTATTCAGAAGAAGAAGATGATGAAGAAGAGAGCGATCAGGATGATCAAGCTGATAGTGATCTAGAAGTTAACTAGCACCTGGATCAAACTTCCCAAGGCTGGACTCAGGGTTCGTTACGTCATTATGTAAATAACTTTGAATATTTTAATCTAACATAGTATACTACAATGAGTCAATATTTAACATAAATAATTATTATTCTAGACTTCTTTTTTATCCATAATTTTATTTGTAATATAATATTTAGTTCTATTAAGAAGTTATGAATCATAGTTAATTTTAAAAAATATGTACATCTCATCAGAAATGTGCTCATTTAATTTATAGATACAGATAATTATAATTTCAGGATATTCATTATTTTCTTCAGTGGTGTCAACGTGATCATTATCAATATCACCACTGACATCGTCGTTACCGCCCCAATCACCAGAGTCTTCACCATGTCGATCAAGATTATGTAGGTGTATAATAGTAATCAAGGATTTTTAATTAATCCTTACTATCATCGATACATATAATCTGATAAAGTAAATGAGAATGGTCAAGAGGAAAATACATCGATTGGAGGCAAATGGAAAAAAGTAATACATAATTACTTCGCCTAAATATATCAGCAAGGCTCTTTTCATATTAGGAAACCAGTTCAATGCACAAGAAGTGATTCTAATTTTGAAAACATATATAATGTCAAAAAACCATTGACTGTGCATTGATTTGCAGATTTATATGACTAGCACCTATGTATAATAAATTATAATCTTAGCCTTATACCTACATTAATATGTGTATAAAATATTAAGACCAGTACTCATTTTCTTATGGCACGTTTATAATAATTATCATCAGTGATACACGGTGAAGTCCAGTATGCTAAATGCGAATACGTCTGACTCGATTTTGAAGTATAAATAAATTGTCATAATGCTATTGTTCTATTTTTTATTAATTTTTAGTGTAAATGTTTATTCATAAGGTTACCTGTCCAAGTAACTTAAAGTAATGACATTGACACAATTGATTGTAATATACAATTGGAATCAGGTGCAAATGAAAGGTTTCTAAATATATAGACATGTATTGATAATTTATAATTTTGACTTAATAATTATTCTATCACAAAAAAAAAACAATTCTATATATATCATTAGTTACAAGATACAAAATATGATTAGTTTTATTATAAAATTGTTATATAGTTTGTCAAAACTATAATCTTTAAAACAAGAAATGAAAATATATGAACTTAATGTTTATTACATTAAAATAACAGTACTCTTCTAACTTACAAGAATATATTTTCCATTGTCAATAAAAAATTGACTTGAAGAAGCAGGTGATGTTAATCAATAACTGAATAAGTTTTATAACATTAAACTTTTTATCTACTGTATACAATGATTAGGTAATTTTTAAAGTCCTTTAATCTAAATCATCATCATCAAAGAGATCATCGAACTCTGAAATTATAATAAATTTATGAATTAAAATTTAATTTATTACAAGAAAACATTAGATGTGTTTAAAAATACTTCATGTTCATACCATTAAAAAAGTCTGCATGTACCGCCTTCTCACTGGTTGTAAGGTCTACTAATAAACGACTACCACCAACCTAAAAATATGTTATAATTTTATGAAATAAAATATGTGTGATAAAAAATAATTGCATACAATCATATAATTATTTTTTATGATTATATATATATATATATATATATATATATATATATATATATATACATAAATATCATAAATATATAATAAATTATAATTATTAACATTTTGAACATCATAAACTATATTGTTATAATATAATTACCTCTTCAAGTTCTATGTATGATCCTGCACCTTCCGGAAACATTTCATCTGCCACAAGAGTCGGCTTCATAGTTAATCAGTTTTATATACTGAATGTTAACAACAAAAGACACTCTTCTACCATTCAATAACAAACAAATTTTAAGATATGGAGTAATGGCTCATGTTACTATAAAACGGATTAACTGCCATCTGATGGAATTTTTATTATTTACAATTATAATTTTATATTGTATCCGGTGAAAATATAATATACTGATTGTTATTTAAAAGATATTGTGTGTTTTTATCAAATAAAACAAATTTATTCAATTAATTTGTTGTGATTCTTATAATTTATCCACATTCGTGTATGATCACATATATATTTGTATATATATATGTACATGTGTTCGGTGGTGATTGCACGAGTTAAAGCTAATAAAAATATAATATAAGAAATATATAATATAATATAAGAAAAATTGTTTTCATTATTTCTAACATTTAATAATGCGATGGTCAATTTCGAAACCAGTTTATTATGCATCAATGATTGCAACTACAGTTGGTGCAGTATATCTAACAAAGTAATAGATTTTTATATAATTTTATCTTGAATTGCATTATGTTGTATTTGAAAAATATATTCAATTTGACTGTAAATAATTTTATTTTAAGATATTCATTAAATGATTTTACAAGTATTATATAAATTTTTTTTTGTTATTTATAGAGATTATTTTGGTGGGAAAAAATATGAAGGAAAAGAGAATTTAGAAGGTAAAGTTATCATTGTTACCGGTGCTAATTCTGGTATTGGAAAAGAAACAGCTCGTGCATTTGCTGCACGGAACGCGAAAGTTATCTTAGCTTGTAGAAATAAAAATAGATGTGAACAGGTATTCATAAATTGTAAATGTTATTATATGTATTATATATTAGTTTTGATAAAAAGTTTATTAATTTATCTTATTATTTTAGGCACGTAAAGAAATTGTCATTGAAACCAAAAATAAACTTGTTTATTGTAGAAAATGTGACTTGGCATCTCAAGAAAGTATACGGACTTTTGTTACTCGATTTAAAAATGGTAATAGTCAAATATTTTAATTACCTGTTACGGCATATCAATTTTAATATTCGTATTTATGATACAGAAAATTCTCAACTTGATATACTTGTTAATAATGGTGGTGTAATGCGGTGTCCAAAAAGTTATACAAAAGAAGGCATTGAAATGCAACTAGGAGTAAATCATATGGGACACTTTTTACTTACAAATTTATTATTAGACGTTTTAAAACAATCTGCACCATCTAGAATTATAAATGTTTCAAGTAATGCACATTTAAAGGGAAAACTTCAAGTCAAAGATTTAAATAGTATGAAAAATTATGATCCTTATGAGGCATATGCACAAAGTAAATTAGCTAATATTTTATTTACAAGAGAATTGGCAAAGAAACTAAAAGGTATTATAACTTTGATAATATATCTAGCATTTATTCGTTTGAATTAACAAGTATATTATTTAGGAACACAAGTCACAGTTAATGCAGTTCATCCAGGAATTGTTGATACAGAAATAACAAGACACATGACATTATTTAAAAATCTTTGGTTTAAATATTTTATTAAACCATTTACTTGGCCTTTTATAAAGTCACCTAAACAAGGAGCTCAAACAATTTTATATGTTGCATTAGATCCTAATCTTGACAATATCACAGGCTCTTATTTCAGGTGAGTAATATATCTGTGAGATCTATATATATATAGATATATAGATATATATATATATATATGTGTGTATGTATAAAAGGTATCTCATTTAAATTAATTCCCTTGAATATCTGCAAAACTATTGATAATACAAAATAATATTGGATATAAAAGTTGAATGGTTTCAAAGAGCACATAATGTGGTATAATTTGATATATTGTCTGTGGACGCATAGAGGATATATGAAGGCCAATTATATTTTTTAAAATTGTATCATATGTTCTTGATGCATTGATCAATACAGCTTGACATTGTCTATAGAAAAATATTAACCCATATATTTAGAAAAATTATTAGCATAGGAGATATTTTAATTTAAATACTGCTAAGAAACTATCACTCTCTTACTACTATTATTTACTTACTACTTTCACTATCTTTTAGTAAAAGAGTAATAGTAATGGGATACCCTATATACTGAGAAAAATAATATAACTTTTTTGTTGTTTTTGTTTTAGTAATAATGAAATTGTTAACATTTCTGAAGAAGCTAAAGATGACAAATTGGCAAAATGGTTATGGCTAGTAAGTGAAAAATGGACGAAGTTAAATGTTAGTTAATATAGTAAATGTAATATCATTTAAATTAAAATGAAATTGGCGTAAAAATTGATATTTATTTCGTCACAATAATTTTATTTGTACTATTGTATTATTAAATAATCTTTCTATTCACAAAAGTGATTATGAAAACTCCTTTTAATAATTAAATCAATCGGATTGAATACCTTTTGAAAGAAAGTGCACAAAATTTATTTTAACATAAATAACCTTGCAAGGAACGCCCGTTTTCACGAATATCCTCTAAACATGACTTGTTGTTAAAGCAACGAATAAGATATTTGTTGCTTTAAAGAATCGATTACTATATTATAAAAGAATAAACGTCAAAAGAAAGCATGCTAATTGTAATTATGAGAAGGATATAATCATTAAATAAATATGGCGTCTTTTCTACCGCCAAAATAGTTGAACAATTTTTGCCATGCATGTCAGAGCCCACCATTGTTACGTCACACGTCAACAAACATATTTATTTTTTTCATCTACCATTAGAAAATAACGTATAATATAAAATCTAAGAGTATAAAATCATGATAAAATCATGAAAAATTTTATTAATCGATATTATAGAAATAAATATCTATATTCTAATTAAATAGTTAAGTACAATGAATTCCCGCCATACACGCATAAAACACTTCTTTTTATTTTCCATATTGCGCGCCAAAAAATATACCAGCAATAAATCGAATAATAAAAGAATTCATTATTATTTATTATACATTTATTTTGTAAATATAAATTTTTTTTATTTATATGCAATATTTAATAATATATAATTAATAATTTCAATAAAATATCATGATTATATAATAATCAAAAATCACGGAAAATGTTTGACTGGACTATAAAAAAAGAAATCGAAATAGATAGATGTATTTGTGCACATAAATGTATAGATTATGCACATGGAATCGAGTTCGATTACGACTAATTTATTATGGACATTACTGATTTACATAAATTTAGCTATACAATTTCTTGGAAAATATTTGTTTTCAAAATCAAAGTAGATGATATAAAAATCTTTTATTTGCTTGTTGCGTACACACGAATGTTGAATTCGTTTGCAATTGCATTCATAAAAAACACATTATAAAGACATTATATGTGTCTATCTCAACGTATGATTTTCTGATGATATACACACACATACACATACACACACACTAATTCTTGGAAAAGTCAAAACTTTTTATTTCAATACTGATTTTAGGTAATGTATTGTCTTCTTTTTTAAAAGAAATAAAAACAAATAAATGCATGTGCAATATTCTTCCTTTCAGTTATTTGTATGTGTATCATGAATTATTATTAATATATATAAAGTGTAAACTTAACATTATTGATATATATTATTATCCAATAAATAAAACAATTATTTTATATTCAAGATGAATCGATAGCGATAATAAATGTATACAATATATTCTTTAAAAAAATGTATAATAATCGAAAATATTATAAGCGTAGAAATATTAACAAATAAAAATACGACACACACTCTTCGACGCACACTCTTCGAGCAACATATAAAATTAATAATGAAGTTTACATTTAATTAAATTCTATATTGAAATTATTTTGTATGTAAGATGTGTTAATAAATATGTAATATCTGATGATTTTATATTACATATATATATAGTAAATAGAATTTATACATTATTTTTTATTCTTATATATAATAAATAATACTTTGTATTCGATATTATTAAATATTTGTTTTTACATATATAAAAATAAAGTTTTTATAGTATTTTATATTAAAGATTGTCAAAAAAATTTTTCTGAAATAATTTATTTTTAAGTATCGTCAGGAATATAGTCGTTACATAATTATGATATCTCATTATGTGATAAGCACAGAGAAAGTTTTGGCTGATATGAAAAGGTATTTTATCCGTCTATGGAAAGGAAACTCTTACTATATGTCAAATGTATGTTGTAATTGGATCTGCAATGCCCTCTAGAACCAAACCTGTTCATTTTTAAATTGATCGTATATCTACAGTTTCATTTTTCTATGTTAAAAGTAAAAGTAATGTGATACCTTTGTGTACATTACAATTCGTGACTCCATATATATAATATCATATATATAGATAATAATCTATATTTTTTATTTGATTAGAGTATTCTACTACTGTAAGAATGCTCTTTGTATCGATAACAATGAGTACTGACCATTCACTTACTAATAGTTTGGACATAAATACGAAACTTCATTAAAAAGTATCATGATATTTCACAAATTACAATAAATTGTTATAACAGATGGTATATTTAATTTAAAAGTCAAATTGTTTACAGTTAATTGAAGAACGTTAGATAAATTAAAATAAGAATACCATGTTCATTGGATCATTTACTGTGTTTATAAATTTCGTTATATTGAGTTTTGCTGATAAAAATGTTAATTTGGGAACTGTTATTTTCGCAAATGTCGTAAGTAAAAAGTTATATAAAAGTTATGTATATATATATATGTTTATTAAGAAATATATATATATTTTATTTTTGGAATGATTTTATCATTTATGCATTTTATTTATGTTATTTATTTGAATTATTTGAGTAAAAATACTTATGTGATATTATGATTTTATAAGCTTTATAGGCATGGTGATAGAACTCCTATTGAACCATACCCAACTGATCCATATAAGAATGAGTCATTATGGCCAGTACCTTATGGACAGCTAACAAATGTAAGTAGAAAAAATATACTAATTATAAATTATAAATTATAAATTATAAATTATAAATTATAAATTATAAATTATAAATTATAAATTATAAATTGTACACGTAACATACTTATGTATGAGTTATATTATTTTGGTATAATTGTAGTATTATATTGTTTCTTACATTGTTTGTACAGCTGGGGAAAAGTCAACACTTTTATATGGGCCAGTGGCTTAGGAACAGGTACTCTCATCTTTTAAGTGACTTGTACAGTCCGTATGACATTTATATCCGCAGTACAGATGTAGATCGTACTTTAATGTCAGCTGAAACAAATTTAGCTGGTTTATATCCACCTAAAGGAAATCAAATATGGAATGCTATCCATTGGATGCCTATTCCAATACATACTGTACCAGAATCAGAAGATAATGTTTTATCAGGAAAAAAATACTGCCAAAGATATAATTTTGAATTGGATAAAGTATTAGAATCTCCAGAAATAAAAAAAATAAATCAAGACAATAAGCATTTGTATGATTATTTGACAGAGAAAACAGGAATGAATGTTACATCTTTAAAAGATGTTAATCATATATATGATACATTGTACATTGAAGTAATTATACATAAATATTTTTACCAAAGTAATTCTTTTAAGTTGTTGATATAATAACAGATTTTTTATTGCAGGATTTATATAATAAAACTTTACCTGAATGGACAAAATCTGTATTCCCAGATAAATTAAAACCACTTGCTGCAAAAAGTTTTACAATAAGTGCATACAATAAAATATTACAAAAATTGAAGATAGGTAAAGTATACCTTTTTACTAACATAAGCATAAGTAAAGTTTTTATACTTCATGTGATTTTATGTTTTATTCTTTCTTTGTTAACAGGTTTATTGTTTGGAGAGATAATAGATCATATGGAAAAAAAATCTAGAAATGCTTTGGTACCTGATAGAAAAGTTTGGATGTATAGTGCTCATGATGAAACAGTGGCAAATATGTTAATGACTTTAGATTTATTTTATCCGCATTGCCCTCCATACACAGCCACAATTTTAATAGAATTAAGAGTAAATTCTAAACAAGAATACTTTGTCACGGTATAAGTTTTATATAAATATGTTTCTAAAGCTGTTATAAATGTTATAATCTAATACTGCCAAGAAAAGAAAGTTTAACATTTAATATTTACAGTATTATAATTAATATTAATGTTAAGTTATTTAACTTTTTATAGATTTCATACAAAAATACTACAGAAGAACCAAATCTATTAACTCTTCCTGGTTGCATTACTTTATGTCCCTTGAATAAATTTATTAAATTAACCAAAGACTTTATACCAGAAGATTGGCACAAAGAGTGCATGATAAAACAGGAAAATGATGAATATGATATGAATACAAAGACTCTTGTTGGTAAGTGGCTCCTACAAATAATAATGTGTTTATAATTAATTTATAAAAGATTAAACTGTTTTTAACATTTTAACAGCAATATGGAGAACATCAATAATGATGCTTGTTTTTATAGTTTCGTTAGTAACTGTACTTACTTACCGGCACTATAAACGTGAGCAAAATCAGTATTATCTCAAATTAGTAACAGATCCTATATAAGTGTATACATAATGATTGCAATTACAATATAATACAGAATATTTGCTATCATCGGAGTGAAAAATGGCCATAGAAATGTATTATTGATGTTTCGACAAAGATAGTAAAGTTTTTTCTAATGCAATTATTTTATTATATATGAAGACAACAACAAAAATTTTATTTCTATAATAGATAAAATATTACACAATAATATGTGTAATAAACTTTGTATTAATCACTTCTAATATCTTTGTCTGTACTTTGTATATACAAAGGTGATTGTTTATATATATGTATATATATATATATATATATCACTTGTAAACAAGAAAAGTAACAACTTGATGTATTATGTTACTATATAATATACTATATAATTAATATACATACAAATGTTAAGTTCATATGCATTTAATTGAATGAAGAATTAATGTATTTTTTTCTTCAAACTGATTTTATGTATTTATGTTACTTTTCTTGCATACAAATAGGAAAAATGAAATTGTTTTACCAAAAAAAAGAATTTTAAAGAGAAAATAGCAAGTAATACATAACATAATTCACGTATTGTTATAAATGTCATAGGAGAATTACAGTATGTTTAATTTTTAGTGGATATTATCATTTTGATTAATGATATTAATGAAAACTATATTACTTAAGCTGTTTTGGGGTTTTATTTGCTATTAATAAAAAATGTAATGAATATTGTAATTTTATCAGTACATTATTTAAATTAATGTAAAAAAAAGAAAATACTTTTCAGTGTATATAAATAAAACGTCTTATTTTAAATATTAATGTATCATAAATTGCTAACATAACACTGCGTCGAAAATTTAAAAATTTTTATTATTATTATTATACGATGTTACATATGTATTTGATAAAAAATTATAGATTTTTATTTGCATAATAAAAATATATAAAAGAACTTCGTTCAATATAAACGATTATTGTTAGCTATAATATATTATTGTTAGCTATAATTGGAAAAAATGTATTTATTATATTTATTTATCATATTATATTTATTATCATATGGCTGTATTGTATTATTTACAAATTAAATTGATATTCAATACTATTTATAAATAACATATTAAATAATAATAAAATAATAGTCATTCTAACAAAATTTATACAAGAAAAAATATATATCTAATTAAAGAATACATTTTTTATTTATTTTTGAAAATATATATACTTTATTGTAGAAAGGAGGGAAAGAGAGAGAGAGAGAGAGAGAGAGAGAGAGAGAGAGAGAGAGAGAGAGAGAGAGAGAGAGAGAAAGAAAGAGAAAGAGAGAGAATATATTATTATATTACAAATATTAATGACTAAGAAAATTATATTTAAGTTAAAAATTTGTTATATAATAGTATTTATTATTAATAATTACCAAAAATGTGGTATAGATACAAAGCTTTCATTTAATTCTTCTTTTATTGTGAATGTTGGATTTGACCTAAAATGAAGTATTGTTATTATAAAATAAATATGAAATGAATGGGAAGTATATATAATTTGTTAGAAAATATTTTCTTTTTTAAATCACTTTTTAAATCATTCGTACCTTTATCATCGTAAATAGACAATAAAATCAACGCTGCAAACCCATACTTTTGGTGGTTAAAAATTTGCGTGCAATAAAAATAGTATTTGGTTAATTACTTTACATACATACACAAGTTTTTTTTGCCAAAACAAACACAAATAAACAAATAAACAAAAAGGAAAATTTAACATATTAAAGCTTATAGATATGAAATTTGACATTTATGAATATAATTGTTTTTATGCAATGATATTTATTTTTGCAAACAATAAACATGTCTTGATGTTTGGACAATTTGTGTGATCGTTATGTTAATACATATACGTATTTGACATATACGTACCATTGACAATGCCATGCTGATATCACAATAATAAAAGCATAGTTTTCGAAATGATATTCATATTTGATGAATATGAAACATATATCAATCGTTGCATTGCATACAGTTGATTACGCTTGAACTAGGTACTTAATGATGTTTCCGATGTATTGAAGAAACTGAGATTAAAAACAAAAATGTTAAATTTTTAACATTCTTCTCATAACATTTTTTCTCAACAAATAATTTACTTCAGTATAATCTTTAATAATTATTAATGTTACAATGATATGTTAATATAATATGCAAATTAAAAAGAAGTTCAATGGACAATGTGCAAGAAAATCAAATAGTAGAATTATTAGACATATAATAAGATCTTAATAATAAGTGTTTATTTACATTAGTATCAATATTAGTATTAGTTTCATAAACATTCTTTTTAAGACATATTAAACACTATAAAAAAATCTTTTGTATTAAACATACAAGTATATATCTTTTAAGGATTAAAAAAGGATATATAATTTATATATAACATATTTCTCTTTAAAATGTTAGTAGCAATAACCTTCACCCTTGTATAATTATATATGAAATTAAATTTGCTTTATTTTACAAGGCACATTAAAAAAGAAAAATTATTTTCTATTTTCTTTAATTGTCATATCCTTTTATTAATATATAACAAGTTAATAGATATTTTATAATAAATGCATTATACATGTCATATATTTTTCTTAAATTTGTGTTAAATATTAGTAATTACTAATCCCAAAAGCCTTTGCATGCCATTAAGCAATGTTTATTATTTTTATATAAAATGTAATAAAATCGTATTATACATAGAAAAGAGTAAATACATATTATACATTTTAAAAGCATATATACAATTTGATTCGAAATATATAAAATGATGGTTTAGTTATTAATATCAATTATTATTTTGACAGCATTTGAAAATATTATAATGCCATATATCTTACCTTGCGTACATAGCAGGATTAGATAGACCAAAGTTTGTATCAACGGGACCACCAATATATTTTGCAATGAACTAAAATATAAATATATTGAAACAACGTAAGTAATAATCAAAGGTGTATATATGTGATATATTGATATACATACCCAATGATTATTAATAGTTCCAGCACCCATATTTACTGCCATATGAATTATTAAATATATACAAAAAGCTAAATATAAAACTGCAAATATAGCAATACCAAGCCATACTGGCCAATCATGAGGAACCTCATCTACAGTATTTATTACAAAATAAATATTTATTGTTATTACTAAAGCAGATATAAGAGTGGCAATGATCTTATTTGGTCTGTAATAAAAAAAAAAAAGATATATAATGCGTGTGTATGTATATACCAAATATTAATATTATATTCTATATTTAACTAAAACTTACATTCCATTTGTAAATTCTCCCATTATTTGTGGATTACTAGTAAAGGCTACTGTTGGTAAAGTAGCAAAGGGTAATTGCAGACTCATAATAGCATTTAAAATATCATTCATGCCACTCATGTCTTCTATATTAGCATAGAATGCTACTAAAAATGTTGGGACGATAGCAATCGTCCGAGTAAAAAGTACTCGCTTCCATCGAGCCCATTGTAAATTTAAAAATCCTTCCATTGCAAATTGTCCTGCATAAGTTCCAGTCATTGTAGAAGATTGACCAGCAGCTAAGATACCAACAGCCCAAATATACATCGCTGCCATCCCGAATGAACAACCAAGAAATATACCACCCTTATATAAGTCTGCTTCAAATGTCATATTGTTTCTCTAAGATAGAGTAAATAAATTGTCATCATATCAAAAGAAATATTTAATATTAATAAATAATTTTACTCACAGGTAATAAGTTACTATCTATGTCGATTTGACTTGCTTTACAGGTATCATACTAAAATAATATTAGAGATTAAATTTAATTTTCAGAATTTCAATGAATAAATTCAAGTAAATAACAATTATAATAGAAAACTTACAATATCTTCATTGGTTTTATTGTAAAGACCATGTGCAAAAACAGAAACCACAAATACATTAATAATGAAGGAAACAAGAAGTGCAATACTTGCTTCAATAAAATAATACATATTTGCATCTTTAACTTTGGCAGATTGTCTTCGGTCTATATCTCTTGACTAAAAAATGTGTGAAATCATATATTATTAGTTATTAATATCAGAATTTATAATAATATACTAAATAATAATCACAATATATATACTAATATACTAATAATATATACTAATATATACTAATAATATATACTAATAATAATCACAAATTGTGTTAAGATATCTATTTTCTTTAATAATATTTAAAATATCTTTGATTTTGTATTTCTAAAATGCCAGCTTGCAGTTTTTTCTTACTTTCACAAGAGCACTATGAAGATATAAATTATGTGGCATAATAACAGCACCAATAATTCCTACAGCCTGAAGCAATATTTTACTATCATATTCCATATTCCATGGTATAAACATTCCTTTTATAACTTCAACTTGAGGTGGTTTTGAAATGATATACTGAAAATAAAACATATGTAATATGTAAAAAACATATTTAAAAAACATATGTAAAAAAAACATATTAATAAATATATTTATAAGTAAAAAAAGACTACGCTTATTTCATAAGAAATATATTGTAAATTTCTTTTACCTCAAAACCGAAAGTAATTCCCATAATTGTAATTAACAATCCAAAGAAAAATTCCAATTTTCGTAAGCCATATTTATCCAAAAATAGAAATGTAAATGTATCTATTATAGTAATAAGTACACCACCCCATAAAGGAAGTCTGAAATACATAATACCTAAATTACAATAATAAATCTCTTCTTCTATTTGACAATTCTTGTATAAACTTTACAGTTGTGAATGTCTTCATGCAATTTCTCAGTATAATAATACATATTTTAGAACATACTAAATGTATTTATTAAATATTTTCTTTATTTTTTTTAAATTAGTAACTTACCTTCCAGATGTTAATAAATATAAGGCAATAGCTGTCCCTATTACTTCTTGCATATCACTACCTATAATAGCTATTTCTATCATTATCCATAAAATAAGTCGAGGTACTTTTTTGTACTGTCTATAACACATTTCTGCTAAATGTAATCCAGTAACTACACCTAAGCGTGCGCTGAGCCTTTGCATAATAAGTCCCAATATTGTGGCACCCAATAAAACCCATAATAACTAAAGAAATATAAATCATTTTAAACATTGTATTAAAAATTTTTTTTTTAAGCAAAAATTATATATACCTTATAATTGGCTTTTGAACCGGATTGCAAGTCAGATTCTATGTTACCAGGATCTAAATATGCGATTGACATTAAAAATCCAGGGCCTGTAAAAGCCCATAATTTTCTGAAGTTAAAACCAGTCTGTAAAAAAAAATATCTTTAATTTCTAAAATATATAATTACAATATATTTTATATCACATATGCAATTAAATAAGAAAGTTAAAGTAACAAATGTGTTTAAAAAAAAACCAATAAATACATATACATACACCATCTATTTCAGGAATTTGTACTCTTTCATCAGCGAAATAGGTTTGATTATTATTTGGCGATAAAGATGTATTTTCTGTGACTTTAACATTATTTCGTACACTCCCCGTAGATTGTTGGGGTACAGTAGTTGTCTCATCATTATTATGCCTCTGTTTATTTTCCATGGTATATTTTTCCGAAATATCTAAAATTTTATTTAATGATTTTTTAACACACAGGTGTGATAAAAATAATGATATATAGACATTGAAAAGAAAAATTTTGTTTACATAAAGTAAATAAACATATATAGGTAGATGAACGCGTAGAAATACTTACGACGTTTCTCTTTTATTATCCTATATGATTATGATGAACGAAAACGAACAAAGTGAGAAAGAAATTAGTCACTTGTATCTTTTCGATTGTTAAAAAAGAATTCGTATTCATAAAGAAAAATAGATCTTGTAAAATTCAGAAGTAAAAAATATCGAAGATCATAATTTCGATCAAATAATCATATTAATATTAAGACAAAGAAAAATGAAAAGAAAATAAAATTAAAAATATTGAAAGGAACTTAATAAAAAGTATATATAACTGAAGAAAAAGTGTAATCTACAACCGAACTCAACGATGTTCCGATTAGAACTAACCCTTGGTCATTGTTCATACGCAGTGAAAGAGCGCGCGCTCTTTCAAAAAGAGATAAAAATTTCGTAAACAATTCTATTTTCAAGAATTGATTCTGAGATTCGCAGAGATTAAATATTTTTTATAATAATAATACATGAAATAAGATTTACCATTTGCGAAATATACTACGTTATTTTTCTATTTTAACAAATAATCTTTGATCAAATACAATTTCATTTATAATCTTATTTAAAAATTTGATATTTTGTATCTAATAATAAACTTATGAAAGGATATTTTCACAAAAAGGAAATTTTAACAAAATCTTTGCAAATATCTTTCAAATGTTTTCGTTATTATACACAATAAATATTATGCTATTTTATTTCACACAAATGAAATATTGAACAAAATTATTAGCAAAAATAATTTAAAAATATTGAGGGAATAATATTACGAAATTAATTTTATTGTTTCCTAAAATGATATGGCGGGATTGTCCCGTTTGCGTAAATGATCATCTGACTAATGTTATTTATTAAGAAGTATTATCACGAATATGATCACGGAATAACCCAGAAAAACATTATGTCAATATATGCACAAAGAGAATACATATTAATAAACGAAATATCTTTTATATAATTTAATCTACTTACTCGATTCTTTTCGGAAGAGATATTAATGATGTAAATTTAAAGAGAACTTTGAGAAAAATTATGGAACAATGGAGAGTTAGAAACAAATTGTGCATAATGCGACGATTACAATAGAAGCGAATAGGCTGCTGTCATGGTACATATATATGTAGACATATTAGATTGTTACGTTGTCAGAATAAAAAAACAAACGCAAAAGATCCTTATTGAATTTCAATAAAACCACAAAAAAATATGATATTACTTACTGTTCATCCTTGGTAATTTAAGAAACTATCGATTATGGACGACAATTAATATTATTTAATTAAGTAATAAAAATAAATAGTAGAATTAAATGTAAAAAAAAAACTACTGAATTAGGAATATATTTTTCTTTCTTTTTTTTTTCAGCTATTTAACGTATCACCTTTAAAATATTCTTCACCGATCTGCACGTATAATCTATACATATGAGAATGAAAAGTAATGTAAAAAGAAACCTACTCGTAGGTAGTTTTCTTACATGAAGTATATATACATAATGAGATAATAGACACATGAGACATATGTCGGGAATTCCCGACGGTGAATGATTGCTTTCCTCCTACGCTTCCTATTTTACAGCCTCATATACGTGCTTTTATATTATTTAACAATAAGTTAAAAAAGATATTTGTAATTTTTTAATTATAAAAGAATCGATTATGACGTTGAATTCTATTTATAATTGTCGCGAAATATATCATTTATAATTTGTTGATAAATTATAGATTATAATATGTTTGAACAGATAAATATACTTATCTCTATATAATATGTTAAGGTATCGTAAGATATCATAAGATAAGCTTTTTATATAGTTAAGTTATAATTAATTTTTAATTATTTAAGTGCTTCTTGTAGCTATTCTTTATAATAAGGAGACAAAGCAGAGACAAGATATAATATTTATCAGTCAATACTCTTATCATTATAGATATTTAAATGTGCTATAAAATCTAATACTTATGTTCCTTACGTATGACACATAATCTATTGATAAGTCTCATGTTATTCGATATCTATAATGATCATTAATTAATATATTAAGATTTGTTTATTATAAAATTTAATATTATTTCGGTAATGCTTAAAAATCATAAAAATGATTTATAATCATCATAAAATTTATGAATATTACTTCGAATATAGCTTCGGAAGATGTTTGATAAAATATCGATTAAAAATATAAAACATTTTATGAATTTCTTTATACAGTACTATTATATAAAATGCTCTACATGACGATTTTTAATATTTTTATTTAATAATTCTATATTTTTATAATTACGGTGTAATAATGGGTAGAATTTATATAAATACAAAGTTTTGTTTATTAGATATTAAAGAAAAAATAAGAACCATATCTTTTCATTAATAATTTATCGCTTGTTGATATTACTTCTGTATATTTCTTTCACTGAAATATTTTTACATCCACTTCAGAGAGATAAAAATATATGATATACTTGTATACTTTATTATTTCAATTCATTAATGTTATATCTAATCTGATCGATATAAAACGTGCCTCGCAGCATAGATACATTGCCGATAAAAATACAAAATTTTATCTTAAGCATTTACGTGATAGATTATTACTACCATAACTCGATCTTCACGAAGGACGAAAGGTTTTAAATTTAAACTATAAGAAAGTTACTATATAGATGCAATAAATAAATAAATATTATTTTAAAAGTCTGAAATCTTTATCGACCTATATCAAATGTGACCATGATTCACATTAAATCTATAATGGTGTCAATTATTATGATAACGAGCATGAAAAGATAGTGATAAGATTTTAAGAACATGAGATTTTTCGAAATGAGAAGTTCGAAATAATATTCAGGTGAAAACAATGAATACTGTAATATTCTAATATAAATATAAAGTTAAAAAAAAATTGATAACTTAATTATAATGCATTCGACTTGTAGCTTAAAATAACTACGTTGTTGCATTTCATCATACCAAAGTGACATTACTGTTATTTTGCGTCATACTCTCCCCACCCTCTCTCTCTCTCACTGTCTCATTAATCAAATTCTTTCTGCCTTTCGTTCAAGAGGCCATAGCAAAGCTAAAGTATATTTTGTAATAGACCATTAATTTAACTTACCGAGTAAAAAATACAATTGTAGTAAAATGCTGTTTTATCATTTGAGTAGATAATTGTCGATAATAGTAGAACCCTGTTTAACAGTTTCCAACCATAAATGCATTTTGCTTAGTATGGTAGAGTTCAAAACAAGATCCAATTTATTAATATCGTAATAATTTGATTGCCTGACATCGTAATCCATTATAAATTTCCACTTATACAATTATTTAGTCAAAATGAAAAACAAAAAAATAATAATGTTTATTTTTTTCTATAAAACTAATATTTCCGTATATATTATATTACCCTCGATAAGTATTGTTTTTACTTATTACAAAATGTTTTATCGATGTTTTATTATCAATACATGTCTTATATTACCAACTTGTCGGTACACTGTACTGTCAGAAAGTAATTTATATATCAATAATTCAATTCGCAGGTCTGTGTATGTTTAATCAAGTTAATAAAATTTTCAAAAAAAAAAAAAAAAAAATTATTCAGATATAATTTTTCCGATTGTTTGAAGAAAAAGAACGAACTGCAGAAATAAACAATGTAAATGAACGTTCCAGTTTCATTGAATCAGATTTTATTAAACAATGAATTAATGAGTTCATTGTAGATCAGAGATGAGCAAGCGGTGGCGACTAATAGATCATATCCATTCCGCAATCCTAATTTGCCTGTTCTGGTAAAATTAGAGAAAAATTTTCCTTTATTTGACGTTGCCATGCCTGCTTAGCTTTTGTTTCTGTCTATTTATAGCTATGTACTCGGTTGATGAGGTAGCTAGTCAATTTACATAAATAATATGGAAACAAATTGATTGATTGTGAAGAAAATATGACCTGCGACGTTGAAGTTATCTATCTTTGTCATAAATTATATTTGATATCTTTCATAATTCACGAAAGTCCGTAGTACTCGAAAGAAAATCAATGTCTCGATTTTTTTTCCATTCGATTTTTTTCCCTATCGCATATCAAAACTATATACGTAATCTTTCTTTATCCCACATTCAATCAACGTTTCTAGTTTCACAATATTGTTTGAGATATTGATCCTCGCACGTTCCTCATATCTGCGATATAAAAGAATACAAAAGAAAATCTATGTCCCATGGAGATGAAAGAGAAAATAAATGAGTCGAATATTTTTGACCTATCGAAATTTGTCAGATATCTCTAATTTTAAGTAACAGTCAATTTCTCGATGAGTCTAATGTTCTTTTAATGAAGTTCTTTCTCGATATCCACGAGGGAACTTTTTAACGACGTATACAGGGGTGCGCAGTGCGTGCATGCATGCACGCAAATGGTCAAATCCCTAGGATGGGGATATTTTAACAAATAAAATTAAAATAAATATATCAAATGTTTGTATGAAATTTCATTTAATCTTGTCAATTATATGGAATTCTCATAGAAATATGTCAATAGATCCACAAAAAAAAAATTAAAACAATAAAAGTACATAAAACGTAAAAAAAAAAAAGATTGGAAGTTTAAAATGAAGCTACTTGCGATCCGATCCGCATTAAAAGAGGCGGCCAAATATCTCTAGTACACAGGCGGCTAACAGCACAATCGGCCTTGGGTGTGGTACAAGCAGAGCCACACGAGTTTTGAATTTTGGGTAATATAAGAATCATTGGAAAGGAATTTCTGAGGTTACAAGATAAGGAAGTGTGAATCAGCCGTTCGATAAAAGTGATCATAGTGCAACGACGAATTTTACAAACGATAGAATATTTTCCAACATAGTGTTAACATTGGTCTAAATTCTTTTTTAAATATACATTTTTGACTCACCGGGTAAGTTGACATTTTTCTTCAGTGGTACAAGCTCCATGGTGGTATGATCCCACTTGGAATATACTTTTAGCAGATAAATCTAAAGTAGTATTAAAGATAATTTTCTCTGATAACAAATTTAGTACCATACGAGTCGAAATATTACGCTTTTCAAATCGAGTACCTCTAAAAATTTGATGTCTCATATTTAAAAGGTCAACTGCTTTTTTGTAATAATGTAAAAACTTATACTAGAGACAATTATTAATTATACTAATAAGTATAATATTTTCCTAATTATTTGAATACATTTTTACTAGCCAAACAGTCTTATAGAAAGATCAAATTTTTGTGCATTCCGTGTATATATATATATATATATATATATATGTATATATATATATATATGTATTATAAAAATTATTAATTTGAATATATAATATTAAGAGATTTTATTTTTTCACCAGCATATTTCTTTTCGCAATATATATTTATAATGTTTGTTTATTTTATTCTACTATTACAGAAAAATGTCTAATGTTAATAATTTAGAGCAACATATTGCAAACTTGCAAATCAATCATGGCGATAATACAATCAAAATGGTTAAATCTGGAAAGAAAGTTGGCCCTGCTGTACCACCAAAACCAAAAAAATGTCAACCTCAGGTCAGTATAATATTTTTTTTTATCATAGGAAATGATATGATATTAATATATGATTATTTATACGCCGTCTTGACTTGGGACAACCAATGGTAAAATGTCATAATCTATGATGCTACATTTACATATTTATAATCAATATTATTTTTTTACAAATTGCCCTTAATGCTTTTTGATAGATACCACAAAGTTATTCAATAAAGGCAGCACCGACGCCATCATATAGCACTGTACTCAATAATGCTGGAACAAATGAAAAATCTACAAACTTATACATGAATTCACCTTCTCCATATGTATCAATGAATATGGAAAAGAATGATTTTAACATACCCACATTGACTAATGGAAAAGAGACTGTGAAATTGTATCAAAACAATGAAAATTTCTATGTGCATCAAACAAAGGAAAAGTTTGAACCTAAATATGGATATGATGAGAAAAATTATTATTCAAATGTTGGAAATTTACCAGCTCCTCAAGTGCCAGTGGAAGATCGTAATGATAGAGCTACAAATAGTGCGGTATATAGTAATGTTGAATCTCCAGCACCTGTTTCTATTCCTGCACCAAAAAAAACAGAGAAAGATATCATTTACAGTAATATACAATGGAACCCAAAATCAGAGAATACTTACAGTAATCTTCCATCTACTCATACCAGTGGTAAAATTAATAATATGTATTTAGTTTTTAATGGAAAGTATGCAATTGTAAAATAATGTGTTTTTTCAGATGATTTACCGCCACCTCCTGAGCCTTCAGAATATGTTGCTTGCATTCCAGGAAATTCATTCCCTCCACCCCCTGAAGAATTGCCACCACCACCTAGTCCTGTTTCTTCCAGTTATAGCGAATTGAGACGTGCAACTTATCAAACTGATTTTCCTGCTGGAAATTATCCAAATGACATTTATGGTCCAAGTTCTCAATCTAGCTCAACATATGAGTCTATATACGAACCTATTAATCCTAGACCGCCATCTCAACTATCTTGTAATTATTCAATGTATTCTGGATATGGATCTGCTACTTCAACTCAACCACAAGGAAAAGTGTCTCCTGTGAAAGAGGTAAGTTTAGAAACTAATAGGGTTTTTTTTACACAATTACATATACTTGACATTGCTTTTAAGTGAACAATTAATGTATGTTTATAGGTTGATGTTTTAACTGATTTGTTGGTTCAAGGAATGTCAGATAATAGCGAAGAAAGTGATATATATGGTATTTGTGCACAGTGTGGATGTAAAGTCGAAGGAGAGGGTACAGGTTGTTCTGCAATGGATAAAGTCTTTCACATAAATTGTTTTTGTTGTTATGTCTGTAAAGTCAACCTACAGGGTAAACCTTTCTATTCATTGGAAGGTAAACCGTATTGCGAAGAAGATTACTTAAACACTTTGGAAAAGTGTTGCGTATGTACTAGGCCAATACTTGATAGAATATTAAGAGCTACTGGGAAACCTTATCATCCATCTTGCTTCACATGTGTAGTTTGTGGACAAAGTTTGGATGGTATACCTTTTACAGTAGATGCTACAAATCAGATACATTGTATTCAATGTTTCCACAAGTAAGTTAATTATAAGTATAAATAAATCTTTTCTTTTTATTTTGTTACAATGTTGCTAAAGATATCGAAATTTTTACAGAAAATTTGCACCTCGTTGTTGTGTGTGTAAATTACCCATTATGCCGGAACCTGGCCAAGATGAAACGGTACGCGTTGTTGCTCTGGATCGTAGTTTTCATATTCAATGTTACAAATGTGAAGATTGTGGTTTAGTATTATCTTCTGATTCAGAAGGTCGTGGCTGTTATCCTTTAGATGATCATGTGTTATGTAAAAGTTGTAATGCAAGCCGCGTACAAGCATTAACATCTCATATGACTACAGAATTATAAATTTTACTGAAATTTTTTTTGATGATTAGATTTTCGTATTCATATATCATATGTTTGATTAATAATTCAAACATTTTTAAGTAACATTTCTATCTATTGTTTAAAGAAACCAGAATTAAATTTAGAACTTACTTATTCCATAACAAATATATATGTGTATATATATATACACACCACATACATATACACACAGTCACGTTGATAGTAGCAAACGTAAGTGACTTTACGTTTTGTGACTGAAACAATATATAACGTAATAAATTTGTATTATTTACGAATATTAAGATTATATTGATAAAAATATTCTTATCATACTGCCGATTTTAAAACTTTACATATAACTATTGTAATAGCAAGTAACAAACGTATTAATGAAAAAAAATATGTAATAAATAATATTAAAGGAATATTATCTATCAACTATTTATAGAAAGCTTCTTTTATGGGGCACTTGTTTTGACATTAAAATAAGAGGCCGTGCCATTTATAAAAAGTTCCATTATTAGAGAAAAGATATTCATAAATATACTAAACATTGTGATCTATTTGTAAGTTACTAGCTTCTTATTACTTCGAATTTTTTATATGAAATAATAATCAAATATTTGATTTTATTATTTTATAATTTTCATATATTTCATATTGTAAAAGAAAAAGGAAAATACATTTTATTTATAAAAATGCATAGTCTACTCAATTTACCTTTTTTAAAAAATAGTAGTTTAAATATTTGAAAAAAAAAAGAAAATTCTATATATTATAAAAACTTATATGCATTAGTTATATATTATTAAATAAATGTGGGAAGAAAGTCCGGTTAAAAAAATTCCATTTATATTAGAGCATTGTATATTTTACGTTTTCGATGAGATTATATTATTCTTTATTTGCAGGAGAAATTTACAATTACTTGAGTCTATTTGTCCTTACTAGTTTTCTCCAGCTATGTATTCATGCACAGATGACTTTATTAATATATACTAATATTTTGTTTTAAATATATGCATTTCTTATATGTAATATATTTTATTATTATAATTATTAATATTTATTATTATTATTATTATTATTATTATTATTATTATTATTATTTATTATTATAATTATTATTTTATTATTATATTTATTATTATTATTATATTTATTATTATTATTATTATTATTATTAATAATATTATCATTATTATTATTATTATTATTATTATTATTATTATTATTATTATTATTATTATTATTATTATTATTATTATTATTATTATTATTATTATTATAGAGTCCTTAAATCTTACAGAATTTTTTGATACAACCTATATGTCATTTTGTGTATAATTTATGTTATATTAATACATAAATTTCTTTCTCACAGAGTATACTTTTATGAGTTATGGAATGCACCATTAACGATGTAACACCGAAATGTAAGTTGAAAATATTGTATGTATATTGGAAAAACTTGAACATTTATTCAGTAAATTTCAAAACATTCGGTTAATTTTTGAAATCATTTGCAATTAAAGCGATTATCAAATGTTTTAAAACTAATTGGAAAATTTAACTTATCAAATACGAATAATATAAACTTAGGCTTTGAAAAAATTGCTATACAAAAAATTCATGTAAATAATTGTTTGCTGTAATAGGCCACTTAATATTTTCGAATATTGTAAGTTTACAATAAAAAAGAAACAAAAAATATATATACATGCAAACACATGGCAATTTTGAAATAACTTGTCTCTAACTTAAACACGGATATAATATGTAGCATTCCACAGCTCTAAATGCATACTTCACATGTTTCATATAATACATTTATACTCTTGTAATTTACTACATATTGTACTAGCATACAGCTTAGATTCTTTTTATTTATTATATACTTTACGAAGTATATATTATCCTTTATTTCACATCAGTACTATTCTACGTCAAATTTTAGTACATAGATCCTCCTAAACAATAATCAAATTATAATTTTCGTTATTTCTTATCAGTACCAAACTCAACATAGAATTGCACTTTACATACCATTTTCATAGAGATATATATATATATAATGTATATATATTTAATATGTATGTATATATATATATATATATATATATTTATGAAATATGCGTGTGTGTGAACCGACACACTAGCACACGAATGCTTACATACAAATCTGTACTTGCACACAGTAGTCACAGCCACCTGTCCAAATTCGCGCACACGCACACTTAAGATACGCATTTGTCGCACTTATTTTAAATACCTTCGGTATGTTATAATATTTTTTTTGTATATATATATATATGCATATGTATATTGCTGGGATATCTTCTGTGTATTATACATAGAAATAGGTGCCGAAATGTGCTGCTCTTTTTCTAGAATCATTCGTACGACCATCAGGGGTCCTACAATTTGGCTGTTGCATTTTAGTATGTTTTTCTTGTTTCTTTTTCATTTTTTTAATGTTCTCTAATACCAACCTAACAGCATACTTTCGCACTTCCAAATTCGCTGAGCGTTGTTGGACTTTACAGCCCATAAATCAATAAATAAATAGAGGAACAACAATCTTCAAACATCTTTTTTTTCTTATAACAACATTAGAGGCTCTTGGAACGTAACGCAACAAATGTTCAACAATACAATTACGAAAACAAATAGAAGGCACTCTTGCTTTTTAATAAATTAATTTCTTTGTAACGACTCACAAGTTCTACATACTCTAGGCCTTGATGTGTCATCTAAATACAGTCTGATGTCTTTTAACTTTTCCTCTACGTGCCGCGATATCTCTATATCATCACAGCGTACGAACCTTCGGTGTAACATTTCCTGTTCACATTTTTAAATAGATAATAATAGCTATAATATGCGAGATATGAGATAACAAATTTCTCATTATAGATAAAAGAAATTTACGTTCATAACAATTAGGTAGAATATTATTTAACTTTTTATATTATAATAATTTAATTATTGTTATTTGCTTGGAAGCTCACAGCCGACACATTTTTTTAATTCATTATTTTTTTTAGTATTTTATCTTATTCGTTGGGCACAGGGCATTTCACTTTAATATTTTTTAACTGCTAAATATACGATGTTTGCGCGGAAATTTACCGAAAAAAAAAATTAACGAATTTGTGTCCGCTCTATTTTAAAAGGCGTGAGAACATTCACGGTCACTCTAATTAAACTATAAGTACGATACCACTTCAGGTAGAAAAAGAAACACAGATGTGGCAGTGCCTTGAGCAACCGTTGTGAAATGAATTCTATTTGCCTCCCTATTACCCCTCTGTTTTTTCTTTTTGAACACATGACAAATCGCTCATCTTTGTACGATAACAATTATTTGTTTCTATCTTTTTTTGCTTATCCATCTAACTACTCTAGCCATGCTCGTGAGATTCATGTTTGTCGAGCCTATCACGCATAACGTCAAATACTGCATAATATGGATGTAAATGATGAATTATATCAGTATCTATTAAGATATAATGTTTATATCATTAATATTTGACTCTTTTAAAAGATAATTTATAACTGACTTTGAGTTTAACGCTAATTATATCTGTCATCTTCAATATATATATATATATATATATATTATATTAAATGTTATATATACATAGATGTACATGCATGTATGCATGCATATAAATACATTTATGTATATATTTACATATTATATATTGTGTATATGTGTCTCATACTAATAATAATTTTGTGTTTTCATCTGTGTATCTATGTGTTCAATGCTTTTATATGCGTATGTATGTATGTACGTATATATGTATATATATATATATATATATATGTATATATATATATATATATATATGTATCTATGTATGTATGTATATTTGTTGTATTATATTGTTTTGTTTTATTAATATGTATGCACACATATCCACACGCGCTCGCTCGCTTAATAATTTAATAAAGTTTTTATTTTATATATGAAGAATTTAATTTACAGTTTGAATGTCTACTTTTTGGATTTAGGACTGAGATCACAAGAGAAATTGTATAACAATGCATACTCATGCAGTATCATGCAAATTTTTTTGGCCGACATTCAGATCATATGATTTCAAATGAATAAGAAAGCAAACATAGATGTGAAAGAAAGTTCTTAGAGGGTCAGAGCTTGTATCTGATGGCATGTATCGCTCAACTGATTCTGATCCCCTGTAGAATGAGCTGGATGCGTTTGGGGTGTGCCTGGTGGTGTAATAGGCATTCTACCAACAGCAGGAGGAGCATCACCTGCACCTCCCAAGCTATCTTCGGATACTTTACCACTTGATTGCATTATACTATTCACCTTATATTTGCTTTGCCGCAACATAGTTTGCGAATTAGCACTCGAATATTTTTCAGTTGTCTTCCTATTTGCAGACAATGTTGGAGCTACTGTATACCGACGTTGGCCAGATTGTTGCTGCTGTTGTTGCTGCTGGTGCTGAGATGGCAGGGAGGGTTGATAACGGTTTTGAGCCGGTGGATAATACGGGACCTGAGGGGTGGGTGGTGATAAAGTTGGAAGGGGTCGAGTCATGGGGGAGTATGGTGCTGGCGGTGGACTCGCCGGCTTATCTGAACTTGTTGAATCTGTTGTTTGCAAACCCTGTGAAGAGGTGGTACTATCTATTTGACTCATAGTAGAAGATTCATTGCTTTGACTGCTACTATTCAAATTGTCAAATTGATTAGCAGATACAGAACCTGTGGTTCTATAATTATTCGATGCATTCCTCCTACCTGAGGTATAGTTCGTTGATTTATATCCGATCGTGTTGTCAAAATATTGATCTGTATTATAGTTCGTATTTTTACGTCCATTCGCGTAGTCGAAGTTTTGATTTATATTCATATTTCCAATCTTCTGTGAACTATTATTAGATGGATTGTATGTTTGATTATTAAAATTAATATTGGATCCAAAATTACCAGGCTTGCTTAAATTTTGACTCGAAGTGTAATTTCCAGATTTTTGTGTCAAAAAACAAGCCGGAGAGCCCACATTGGAAACAGCAGTTCGTTTGCTATATTGAACTGGTAATCGAGAAGATGTCATAGCAATGGTTGCATACTTATGAGTTCCATCTACATTAGTATACTTATGTGGCAATGAATTTCCTACACTTTGAGCTTTACTAAAAGTGTTTGGATTGATTACCGCTATATGATTTTGAGATTTAACATAATTGCTTTGAGTTATTGTTATACTTGATTTGGTATAATCTCTGGAATTGAGATGTGTTTTAGTACTTGACTCAAATTGTGAAATTGATGGAGGTGTTGGTAAAAGACTGGCACCACCAGAAGTATTGTGAAATTGTGGTGGATGTGTATGAGGAATGTAAACAGGATGATAAACTATAGCTCTACAATGCATTTGATTTGCACTGCAATCATCTATTTCATTTAAACACGTTTGTGAGTTATGTAAATTAGTAGTATGTATCGCGATTGGATGGTAATTGGTGTAACGACTGGACATAGGAAATTTTAGAGGCATTAGGGATACCAGAGGCGTAGCTGATCCTGAAGCAGCTTGTGATTCACCATGTGGTTGCTCCGAGTGGCTTGATGTCGAACGTGAATCCTATGATTTATGTTAACAAATAGTAGGAATACTATTTAGAATGAATATTTTATGATCTAAACACTCTTGTGGTAGAAGATTACTAATTAAATGATAGAAAATTTCTCGTATTTCGATATTTCTCGATGAAATTCCATAGAAAGATCATTAACGTGATTCAATGAGTAAAATCTTATCTATTAAATAAGAGAATTTCTAAAAATCTATATGAAAATACTTAATCAGGGATACATACATGCAATTGAAATGTTGACTTACCTCTTGCGGAGCAGTTTGATTGTCTGATGTAGTAGTTTGTTGACACGAAGTATCAGGGGAGTAAACAAGTAGTTGATGATCAGACAATCCAATAGGTGCATGAGCAGGAGGTGGTGGAGGTGGCCCAGCTGCAAAAGAGTAATAAAGATGATCCATTTGTGGCGGAGGCGGTCCAGTGGGCACTGGTGGATGATGATGTGGTGGTGGTGCAGCAGGAGCATAAAAGTGTGCAGGTGGTGGATGAAGAGACGGGAGCGTTGGCGGTGGACCCGTTGCTGGACTATTTGCTCCTGTACCATTATTGCCACTGTTGTTATTATTGCCACCACTACTTGTGTTGCTCTGCGAACTGCTGGTAGTAAATAGATATGGTGAAGCTCCAGCAGCAGCTGCTCCTGCGTAATATGGTTCGTACTAAACAAACAAAATATCTTAGGCTTAGTTGTTTGTTTTTTAAAGATTACAACTTACAAAAAAGATAATAAAACAAATTTCTTATATAAAGCAAATATATAATATAATGAGATATTGCATAAAATTTACAGCTTTTAGAAGATCTTCTTAAATCTGCATATCACTTTGTACATCATTGCTAGGTGAATTAAGAAGCTATATGAAAATAGAATAAGGAAAGTAAGTACATAAATGAATGTGTACCAGATGAAAAAAATAATAAGTATAAGCCATAAACACATTTAATAGTTACGAATGTTCACTATTGTTAAAAATATCATATGTATATATGTATTTAAAATATATACTTATTAGAATTTCAAGAACTATAACTTAAGTATTTGATATACTAAATTGAACTATTGGAAATAAACATATACAGTATTTTCTTGAAGCTCATGATACATTATTAATCTACCTTGAAGTATACAATGTCATGAATTTACACTTTAGTAAATATGTGACTATATTTTATTGTTATATTCTTTTATGAATAAAATTCTTACCAAATAAAGTAGTTATAAGTACAGCAAAGCAAGTAGTAAAATATTTACATATTATTTGATTTGTTTTATGTGAACATCACTCAAAAAATATATTTTATTTACTAAATGTACATATGTACATTTGTTATACTCCTGTATTTTTTTATTAATTATTTTTTTTATAAATAAGATCATTAATGAAATATGATAATGGAAAACAAACAGTATAATGAAAGTAATTTATGAATTATCATATAATTAAACATTATAGTGCATAGTATATATCATATGTTATTATTATATTTACATGTACTTAGGTAATCCAATAATTATGAATATTTTTATTGATGAATACAAATATTCTTTTGGTCTTAATTTTTTTCCTTCTTACTGAAATATTTAATTCTATAATTAAATAAAAATATTAATATTAGTTCTCTCCAAAATAGGAAGAAGAAAGGATCTTTCTGTTCAAATAGATATTTTTAGGATAAAAAATTAGATTAATTGCATATAAATACTGACGTAAGTGGTATGACATTGTTGGTGTAGTATTAAAACATGATGTGATAACTCTAAGTGGGCATGCAACAATAGGCCATGCGGAAGGCACAATAAAAAGAATGCACAAAAATAACATGTTGCATGCTATTCACTTAGCATTAGACCATGTACCTTTAGACCTCAATACTGTATAGCGTCGAGAAGAACGTAAGTAGGCATTTGTTGAGGGTTGGGTAGAAACGCCGGTGGTATGGCTTCCCCCATCAAACCGTTTGTCTGTCAAACCGTAACCGATATACCGTTTAATATAATGGTTGCTACGTGAACCCACAGTCTTTTGAGAATATGCAAGGATGTATGGAGGATCCAATTCTAATATTACGAAAAAAAGAATTAAAGAACTGTCTAACATAATTTACTTACCGGCATGGGTGGATACTGGTACTGTTGTGGCATGTATAAAGATGGTGCTGGACATGGATACATAACTGGAGCAAAAGTTTGATGACCAGTAGTAGCTTGAGGACCTGTAATCAGAAATAATTATGAAATACTGAACAATATCTATTGTTGTGTATATCAGTAACATATAAATTTGTATAAAATTTTGTAAAGATTGTAATTATATAATATTAACTTATAAGTTTACTAAAAAATATTTACCAAAAACACCTGTAGCTTGATAAATTGTCGCAGGATCTGCTGGTGGTGCTATAGGAGTTCCTGGTGCAGGTGCCGCTGCATTGTAGAATGTCATACCATTCTGGTATGTAAGACCCATACCTGTGCAGACAATTTATTTTCAAAATAATCATACTTTCACTGATACACTGTATAAATATGTTTTTTTAAATAAAATTAAAAGATTTTAATATTTTATTATATATCAATACTGGCATAATACATTTATAAAACCTTAAAATGTATACTATGTAAATGTATGTATATATATTATCAAAATGTTAAAATTAGATATTTGTAATATAAGTACATTTTTCTAACTTTCATTAGTAAATAAACTAACCATTCGCATAATAATAAGTACTACTAGGCACAGAGGGTGGTGAACCAGAACCACCATCGAATGATCTGTTGAAGGGCTGTTTCTTGATTGCAGGAGCTATATTAAGTTTTCTTTCTCTTAGGACAATACATTCAGGCTGTAATTAACACAAATTTATCTTTGTAATCTAAATTTTTAATAAATATCAATAAACATTTACATACAAAAGTTATTTTAAAATACAAATCAATATAAATAATGGTATTACAAACCTCTTGTTGAAGCCGTTTAGCTTCTTCTTCAGTTTCAAATGTGACAAAACCATAGCCTTTTGAAACTCCAGCACGATCAGCAATTATTTTTGTAGCTTTCACAGTACCATATTGAGAAAAAAGTTCTGCAAGTTCTGCCTCACTTGTACTTGCTGAGATTCCCCCAACAAATATACGATTAGGTACCAATGTACCATACTTTGGAGCTGCCATGGTCAGACTTGTGGCTGAAGCAGGGCTAGAAGATGGGCTGGACTCCTCTGTACCGCCCGTTGATGCCGAACTCTAAACAGTGGAACAAGGATATAGGAACATTATTTTATTTACAAAATTATATTGAAAAAGTATTGTCAATTAATAGAAATTGTATAAGAAAATAACATCGCAAACAGAAATAATAATGCTTCGAATTGAAAAATATACAAGACTAAATCTAATACACGGCTATTCAATGATACAATAAATGAAATTATATATAAAATATAAAAAAATGAAAAAGCAAGAAATAAAAAGCCGATAAACGATCAAAGTATATTAATCCATTTGAAAAAAGAAAAAAGAGTATCATATAGGCACGCAACTTGACAATACATTTTGACACAAAGGAAGGTGAAAAAGAAAGTTGGAAAAAATATTTGGAAAAATCACGATAATTCTGTCGGACGGGTATTCAGCAGTTTACGACTACCTTCAGACACGTGCATGTGACCCGACCGTCTCAAGCAGCCGCTTTAACGACTCCGCTTGGATCGTGACGGTGACGAAGTGCGAACTAGGAAAGAAAAACAAAAGACGCATATAATCCGGTACGACTTTGAAGGGTCCCTTTCTGTCGTCGAGAGGCAGGTTATGCGTCGCTGTCAGGCCGTCGTTGCGTCGCGTTATCGTTGACGATGAGGCGAGTTCGTAGACGATATTCACGGCCAAAGCCAGCCGTCAATTGAACGCGAGGTGTCGGCGAGAGAGCTGCCTAAAAATATTGACAAGCAAGAGAAGACGTCGGTCCGTACGGAACGTAGGACGAATTGCCACCTGTACGGGGGTGGTAATTAAAAGGCGCGTAAAAAAGAGGGGGAGGTGATGCCTAAATTAAAGGAAGGCTTCACCGAGACGCATGTCCTCTTCTATTTCGAAACCGAAAGGAAAAAATCGGAGAAGTGCGGAGAAGCGCAAAAGGTGGTACAATTCTTTAAGGGATGTTGTAAGAATGTCTTCGTTTTAAAGTCACTCACCATCTTCGCGAGAGTCGGGCGTGTAAAGTGAGTCCGCTGGCCTTGCTAATTTTCGTCGTAGCAGCTTTTGAGTACCCTGGCCTCGCTCGAGGGTCACCTGGGTGCCCAGGGACTGCCAAGGAGCGTTGCGACCGCTTTGAAAGGACTTCCAGCCTCCGGCGAAGCTGCTGTTCCTTCTCGCTGAACTTCCAAACACTACAGAGACACTTTTACAAGATGGCAGCCGTACTTGCCGCGAAGCGCGCCAAATCGTCTCTATTTCAATTTTTTTGACTAGTTCTATGTCTAACGTTTCTAGTGTTATTTCTACATGAATTTCTTGCTTTTCCTTTTCCCTCCCCTCTTTGTCTTTTATACCTTGATTCATACGACTGAACACTCAAATATTATCAGTGTTATTGAAAGTAAGCCAGAAGTACCAAGAACTTGTATTTCCGATGCTTTCTATCCAATAAGCGAATTATAGATTTACTAGTCAATTTCTGATTTACGTACATATTATTATACAAATGCTTAATAAATATCTATAATAAATTTACTACATTGATAGCCTTCAGATGTCTCATATGTATATGTTTACAATCTTATTAAAGAAAAGAATACATAGTATAATTATGTTTATATCATATATAGTAATATTTTAGGTATATTTATTTATAATATAACTATGAATGAGTAAGACCGAGAAAAATAACTTACTTATAAATCGAGTGGTTAGAAAACTTGTCAAAAATTATTGTACGTTAAAATACTTCGATTTATGATAATAAAAAATTTGTTTACTTTTTACAAGAAAAACAAGTACGATTTGATGCATTTGTTCTTACATATCGCGTTAAATAGAAAATAAAAATCTAGATGTTTATTTGGTACTATTCCGCCATAACAACGGTAGTCGGTTACTTCTGAACATTATGTGCTAGTAAATCATAATAAATATTTCATCGAATTCTTACCTAATTTGTCCTGAACGCTCCAGAGTGGTTTTCCTCGAATATTAACATGATTACAGATCAAATACTTTCTAATCAACAAGCGAATAAAAACACTGAAATTGAAACGAGAAACGAGAACGGAGGAAAAAACTAAAATATGCCTCCTCACTGCATTGTTGGACTTCGAAGACTGAAACATTCGCCGCCTTACTACGTTAACAATGATTGTACTTCTTTTAATCGTAAATTGTTCTTATTTTGCCTACAAAATTAATAAAAATTTCTTAGATTATACGATTTGAAATTAAAAGATTGTTTATAACAAAATGAAATATATTAAATGAATAATATTTTTATTAATGTGATCAGAATGTTTCTTCTTAATTTTGTTTTGATCATAGTTGTATCAAACGCCGAAGCTTAAATGTTTATCGAAAAACAAATGATTCGTTTCAATAGCAACGAGTCTTTGTTTTATAACATATTTCTTACATATACATAAATATTAACATATTACATCATATAATATATATAAATCCCTTTAAAAAACCGACAATAAATGAATAAATCAAAATCATTTACAAAAACAGATTATATTTTCTTCAAAAAAATGGTCATATTTATTTGAAATATATTTTTTTCTATTTCTCTTCTTATAAAAATATATGAAATTTTTGAACACTTGATCACATAAATTATTAATTATATGAATACAGCATGCATACCAGTCCATCATAGATTCTTGTAATAGAATCACTATTGTATGCAAGAAATTTATTAAAAAAATATATATTTACACAAAATTTACAAGAAATATATTCTTTAATATATATATCTATATATAATTTTAATCAATACACTTTGCAGAATTCCCTGGAACAAAGATATATGGTGTCATATTATGACTTTGATAATCAGAAAGAATTTCTGAATTACCGTTTGTATTCTGAAAATAAATGAAGCCATTAGAACCTTTTCTAATATAATAAATGTTTGAAAGATTGAAAATATTGAAAAAAGTATTGCTGGCTTACATATTTTTTATGCATAGCAAGGCAGAAAGTGCAAACTTGTGGTCTAGCTTGCATATCACTCCAATCACTTGTTGAGTATACTCGACCACTTTCTTCTAGTTGCAAACAAGGTTGATCCATAGCACCAACAACAAGAACTGCGCCCAAGTGACTGATGTAACTACTCGCTAATCTGAGAGTCTCTATTTTGGATAATTTTCTATCTGCTGGCTCCGTTGGAATCAATGTTCTCAATGCGCTGAAAGCTGTGTTCACGCTGCACAGTGAAGATTGCTTTTCTTGAATCGTGAACCTGTATTTATTGACAATGTTTTTCAATGATTTTATTTCAAATAAATAGTACTAGAAAAGAATATCTTTTTTCCTTCTCCATGAGCTTTCCTTGAAAGACATAATTAGTCTTTAGTTTGAAATTGTCCCAAAGAAGGCAGAGGAGAGAGAAAACCTTTCTAGAACACACATACTAATACAAAATCATTGAAAAATACTGTACATTGAAAGAAACGTTACCGATTGTTTTTTACCGGTAATGTTACTAATACCATTATGAAATATTATATACTATATATTAATAATAAATCTAAACTTATATATATATATATGTATGTATATGTGTATACAAATATACATACATATATATAGAGCATTTTTTAATGATTTATTGCCACGTTTTATATACTTATTATAAAAAAAATATTTAATTAAAGCCTTACATTTACCTGTGAGTTCTATCTCTTTCACGTGCGTTAGCTTGATATCTCTGTTTATTTGATTCTTCTTTTTTACGTGTAGTCATTGTTTTCAATACTTATTTCGAAATGATATTAGAACGTTTTTTAAACTCTTATCCAGTCGCGGCAAGAACGTCTTTATGAATGAGTGTTACTCCAATTTCCTTCAGTTCTTCCAGTTTATGGAAGTCCCCTCTCATGCGTTACCGCCAATCCCCACCCCGACCCTCGCTGCAACGGAACATATGTGAAGTACACGTGCATGGGATCAGGGCCGCAAGGATCGTATAACATGAGAGAACATATGAATATTTGAAAAAGCCGAATTTTTGGCAAATAGAGCCAATAATAAAAATATAACTTTACTCTATATATATATATATATATATATATATATATATATATATATATAAATTTATATATACATAAAATAGTTTTTAAAATATAAATTTATTATCAAATAAGTAAATACGCGAGAAAAATATATAATTAAAAGTTATCAAGATTAATTGTGTAATTTATTTGAAATCATCTATTAGTTGATCGTCTTATTTTTTGTATGTACTATGAACGATCTGAACAACAAAATATGTATATTTAACTCTTAGGAATATACGCGAGTACTTGCGGGCGCCAAGACTCCCACGTAATATGGTCAGAAGCTGAGTTTCACATTACACTCAATAAAAACAAGTCGTTGAGCGGTAGTAGGGCGAGGAAAACAAATTCCATCTGTAAAACTAATTAGGACACTTTCATACGGCTTCCAGACGGTGGCGGATAGTTACTAACAACTTCATGTTTCAATTTTCGTGCCTGTAAAAAAAGTCCTTGGTGAAGATAAAATTTTTCTCTTTTTTTTCTTTTTCTTTTATCTTTCATTTTAAATATGAATTTTGCAAATATTAATTGTACTGTGGCAAGCGAAAATTTTAATTATTGAAGTTTCATTATTCTTCAATATTGGAATAATTTGATAACATGACTTAACATATATGACTATATATACTTTTTTAAATCATAAAAAATGTATTGCTGAAAAATAAAAAAATTTGTTATCATTATATAAAATATTATATACTATAATAATCGTTTCATGAATATTATTATATATTTGTAAATGCATTAATCATATAAAATAAAAAACGTTCTTAACAATGTAATAAATAAAACCACTGCACAAAAGATTATTAATGTAAATTATACATATTTTTTTTCTAAATAAGCAATAAAGAGAAAAACGCGATCTATGCTCTTTAAGTCGAAAATAATATATTTACATTACATATTAATAATATATCAAAGGAGAAAAATATATAATTCAATTGCACGTTTGTATGAAATATTTACTTTGTTAAATAACTAAGTTACATTGATTCAATTATAGCATAATTTACATATTCAAATGTTTATTAGAATAGAGAAGATATTTCAAAAAATTATAGAGAATCCTTCAAAATTTCCGATGTTAATATTTTCATTTACTGTACGATTTGTTATTTAATGTACAATGCAAATCATGATTAATTAAACATTATGCGTTTACGCTCAACAATTTCCTACAAACGTTTAACTTTGGTCACTTTGTTTTAATGTTCACTACATACCAGGCGTTCGCGCTACTGTTACCAAAGGCCCATATAGTCTCTCATTAATCTTAAGCAGTACTTATAGAAAATATACAAATATCTGTGACAGAAATTATGTAATATTCAACTTAAATTATTCCATATACACGATAAATATTGGAAGTCTAAATTGCCCCTGTGATTATAAACAAGAACGGGCACGATAATAGAAATGTAAATTTTATTCTAATATTTTATATAATACTTTACTCGTAAAGGCTCAATAATGTATAAAGTTTAATGAAATGATTAAAAAGAAAAAAGAAGAAAAAAAAAAAAGAAAAAAGAGAAAAAAACTAGAAGAAAGTACTTTATGCATAGTATCCACGAATCCAGATTAGTAAAGTTACCTGGCTCAACATTTTGGCATTTGCACCATCAAGATAAAATTGAATAACAATTAATGATTTCTATCAAACTTATTAATTCCAATACCTATAAGAAAGAAAAAAAAAGATATATAAAAAAAAGAAATATACACATTAAAGCACTATTATATATAATCTTCATTTCTACGATACTAGAATAAAATCTAGTACTCTCGATGAATTTTTCACTACATTATTTACACTAACAAGTTACATTACGTAACACTTTAAGTCTCAATATGTCACTAAAAGATCGTAAAAATAATTTATGATCTTAAATACAAGATCAACGATCATGAACAAATGTTGCCATTTGTTCTTGCACCATACTGGCACAGTATATTGTACCATATTTGTTTTGTGCAATTAATTGCATCCCTATTTATAAAGGATAATCAGTATGATATAAATACAATTATATTTAAGGACGAGATCCACGTGCAGCTTCTTCCAATGCACGCACTTTAAGCTCGCGCTCACGCTGTTGTCTAAAAAACATCCTTCGTTAATCCAATATATATTTAATTCGTTTATTAAAGCATACGAAGGAATATATTGTTATTTATTTGAAAAGACGAACCTCAGATATTCCTCATGATGAGCCACAAGCGATGCATGTGGAGGAAAACGATCGCGTTCCATCATCAAATGACGTTGCAATTGTTCATGATGCACTGCCATATCCGCATATGGTCTTCCAAGAAGCTCAGCTGGATGAAGAGCCAATGCTGGATCACGAGGCATTAAACCTGGCCGAGGATAATTAGCACCAGCAGCAGCTATGCAAATAACAAATGATAAAACAAATGGAAAGTATTTCAAATGTTCTATCATTTTATGTAATTAATATATGTATATTTATAAGATATATATAAGCAAATATAGAAAAATGCTTTAAAAAAGCATGCACTATTGAGAATACAATAAATCTGTTAAAAAATATTTAATAATTAATAAGTTAACAATACTTGTTAATGAATATTCAATATTGTTCTTATTTTTACATTTATTACATGTTGGATAAAAAATTGATTATCGAAAACGTAACACTTTTGAGTTACTTTGACATTATATATCAAAAATATTCATTGAACGATTAATTTGTCTACTTTTTATCACATACACACACCCATTCATACATATCTATGTACACTACTTCTTTTGTATCACTCACGCGTACACTCGCACTTGCACCTAAATATGTATAATGTGAATAACTGAAAAACTGTATGACCGAAACAGCTGTCGTTCGTACTTCGAATAATAAGCTAGAGTTAAAAAAGGGTCAAAAGATTTAATTGCCAGAACATGATGGCATGAGAAAGTAAAGCGATAGAATATGAAAACTTATTGTTATAGATGTTTGTCAAAAGGAAACTCTTAAGAGAAACTTAGAACATCCTGACTCTGGCACCTACCAGGCAGGGGGAATCCAGCTGCAGCCGCAGCTGCCTCCTGCTGTTGCTGAGCCTGTTGCTGGGCCTGCTGTTGTCCCGGATGTAAGTGCAAGTGCGTATGCGCATGCGTATGCGCGTGAGTGTGAGCGTGATACTCGGGCGAGATGCCAGCCATCTGCAACCGGACCATCGGGTCAGCAGCTAGAGCCAACCGCTCGTCCAGCTGGCCATGGTGATGAGCCGCTACGGGATGGCCAGCCCCTCCACCCGCTGGCCCCCCGCCGGCTGCAGTCGGTATCCCTAAACCCGATAGTGCCTCGATCAAATATACCATTTTTGTTTTACGGTGTAAAAATAGTCAACTACACTATCTTCTATCTTTCACATATACATTCCACTCGTCACTGCAACACTTTGCATTCCTTCAAGATACTTTCCTTTAACCGTTCAAAAGAATATCTTTATAAATAATTATAGAAAGTAACTGGCTAATTTCGAGACGAGTAGATATCTATAAAATAATTACAAAAGATAAAAAGTAATAATTACCTAATCTTTCTAGTCGTTCTCGTTCTAATTGACTTGGTCCAGGCGGAGCTCCATATAGACCAAATTGGTGCAAAGCTTGTGGTGGTCCCGATGGTCCTGGGGCGAGACCTGCAGCCGCATATCGTCGATGAATTTCCAACCAATGTGGATCAACAGGAGCCGGCATTGGTCTGGGTGTTCCTTTTAATAGTTCCTCCTTTAAACGATCATTTAATTCTCTCTCACGCAACTCTCTTATTTCGCGTTCTCTCTTTTCACGTTCTAAATGTTCTAGTTCTAAACGTTCCCTCGCAGCTGGTCCATACATATAATGGATCATCGGATCTGGTGGAGCAGGATGTCTAGCAGGTGAAAACGCTGCATGTGGCCTTGCATATTCAGAGAGTTGTCTTAAAGCTGGTGTATCTGCATAAGACCCTGGTCTTGTTCCATACCTATCATATGGTGAGACAACGGGTTCAAGTGGACCACGACTGGGTGGCTTACAAGTTTCAGGTTGTTTCTCTGGAGTCGTCATTTTTCTAGCCTGCTGTGCAGCAACTCTATCACGTTCTTCTCTTTCTCTCTCTGCTTGTTTTCTTGATCTTTCTTCTCGCTTTCTAGCTAACTTAGAATCAGGCACAGGTTTAAACATCAAATCTGTCCTGGTACATGAATTATTTTCACCTCGATTCCAATGTCGTAAAAATATTGCAGATTGTGATCTGTGACATTCGGAGTCTTCAATTCTTGGCTCAGGAGAAGGTCCACGTGGACTGGGCGGTTCTTCTGGTTCTGGCTCACCAAGATCCTGTTCCATCTTTGGTTCCTGCACAACAGGTGGTTGTGCTTGAGGAGGTCGATGATGATGGTGTACAGAACTAGTTGATGTTAAACACGTTGCTGAAACGAGCGACGGTTTACGCTGAGTATTATGTGAACTATGCGATGACGAGTGACTGTGAGAACTATGAGAGGAGATAGTTAACAGTTTGTCGTGATGCAAGGTAGTCGCTTGATGCATACTAGAAGAATGATGATGGGTAGCAATAAGATTTTCTCCTTCTTCTCTGGTCGTCACACTAGAACTTGTACTAGAGTGATGAGCTGTCATCATTGTTGTATTCTCTTGACTTCTTTGTGGTGATGGTGGTGGAATAGCATGGGGTACTGGTCCATATGAGTATGGTGGAAACGAGGGATATCCACCAACAGGTGCGTATCCTGGATAAGCATGTGGATGGTAAGGATGCATCGCTGTAAATAATGAATGATGCATCAAGGGATGATGAGGATGGAACGGATGAGCCATATGTGGACTAGGCTGTTGCGCCGGATGCATCACGGGTTGAGGAATAGATGTCGGCGGAGGCGGTAACGTTGGCGTTGGCGATGCTGCCACTGATTGAATCTGTGGCACTGGTTGATTACTTGGCATTGAATGTTTACTTGGTGTAGGTGGTTTACTAGTACTATCTGGATCTTTTTTTATATTTTCCAAACTTGGACCAGGAAAACCGGTCTGAAAACCAGGAACTTTCACTTCTTTTAAACTTTGCAAAGGATCCGGTTCAGGAGGAATAATTTCTTGTTTAATTTTTAAGTTTTGTGGTTCCATTGGTGGAGTTCCAGCTAAATTATAAATGCTCGAAGGTTTTTCCATAGATAGAATTCCACTTGGTTGAATCGGTTGGAACATATTCGGCGGTTCTGCTCTTTCTGGTTCATTATTTTCAGTACGTTCGGATACTCTTTCAGATATTCTATCAGAAATTCTACCATCACGCATTCTTTCTGTAGATAATCTTTCTTCTGGAATTCTTTCGGTCATTCTACTTTCCGATGACATGACCGTTAATCCAAGAGGCTGTGGCGAACTTGATATTTGAGGTATCTGAGATATACTTGCTGGTATATTTTGAGATATATTTAGATTCAACGGAGGGCCTCCAATACTTTGTGGCAAACCTTGTGTACTCGACATATTCTCAGGATGTGCGCGTAAACTTTGCGTTGGTCCCATATTTTGAGTGGTAGACATATTTTGTGGTATATTTGGTGGTATTTGTATGTTTTGAGATAAATTCTGTGGCACATTTTGAACTGGTGGAACATTAGATGCATATTGCATGTTTAGTGGTAATCCTTGCTGATTAGGTGATATAATTTGTGTACTTTGGATATTTTGTGAACCATTTGGTGGACACATGCTACTTACTGTATTTGACATTGTTTGAGACAAGTTACGAGGTATATTTTGATTCATATCATTCATATTTAGTGGCTGTGATGTACTCAAGTTCAGCTGTTCTGGTTCTTTCATTTCTTCGTTAGAAGGTGACATAGCTGTTTCTATTGGCAGTGGTTCTAATTTCAATGGTTGATTCATGGCTAAAGGTACATCTTCTATTTGATCTTTAGTTTCTACTGGTTCTTCCAATAATGGTTTTTTATCTAAAGTATGAATAACAGGAACAGATATAGGTAAACTTTGTATAGGACCTGGCACAGGAGTTGAAGTTGGTGTAGGTTCAGAAGGTTCTTCTGGCGTAGTTACAGCTGGACTAACAGGCTCCTCAGGTTGTACGGCGATTGGTGTAGGTTGATTTTCATTCGTATCTCCTTCTGTTTCTCTTTCAGGCTCATCCATAAGAGAATTACTGTCAGTAGTGAGTGATTCCGAAGGACTCTCTGGCCTGTCACCACGTTTTCGTTTTTGAGCTTCCTTATCTTCCTCTGCATCATCCGCTTGGCTTCGTTTTTGAGCTTTCTTTGGTGTTTCTGGTTTACTAGAAGACTTTTTCTTACTTTTATCGGGTGTTTGTTGTTGCTGTTGCTTTTCTTGATCAGGGGTGTCTGTTCCACCGGTACGTCGTGGTCGCGCAGGTCTTGGCGTTTCTTTTGCCTTATTTCGCGTTCGCATTCTACCTGGGCTATCTGGCGACTCCGCAGGCACAGGGCGGAACAAATAAGGAGGAGCAGGCGGTAATTCTCCCGTTTTCTTTAAATGTGCTCTGCATTCCGTACAAAGTAATAATCTATCTTTACCAGCAACCTGATAATCCTTAGAATTAGTTGAGAAACAATGTTGACAAGAATGCGTTGCACCGTTTGTATTAGTATCGCGAGAATCACTATCCTCTTCAGAATTATCGTCTTCTGTTACAGAACTAATCTCTCCTCCAGGATTATTACTTGCTGGTGTGCCAACAGGTACAGTTTCTGGTTCTGAAGCGGGTTCTTTTGTATTAGCATTAGCAGCCGGCGTATCTTTGGGTGGCGTAGGAACTTCCTCTTTAGGAGTGCCTGCTCTAGAATTACGTGTATTTCGAATTCTTCGCAAAGAACCTTGTCGTCGTCTACGATGTGGTCGATTATTATTTGCACCTGGGGTTTTCTTCCACAAATAGTAAAATTCGACCAATTCCGGCTATAAAAAATAAATGTTACATAATTATTATTTCATTAAATATAATCGATATTTAATTAATATATATTTTACCGTATCTTTATGAGGTAGAAGATCCTTCCTAATACGAGAAAAATTTTTTCCAAATTGTCGAAGACCTTTGACAAACCGTTTCTATGAGAGAAAGTGATAGTTGATTAATTTTGAGTATAAGTTTCCCTATAGATTATAAAACCATACACGAATTAAAAAGGACGTAATATATCATATTAATACTTATTTATGTTTTACTTACAGTTTCTTCTTCAGACCATTTCTTATCGATGCCTTTAGGTACAGGACATTTAACAAGAGCTTGCAATGCTCTTCCAGGATCATATCCAGAATCATGTAAAATATCCAAAGCATTGATAGTAGTATCGTCTCTCGAAGCTGCAACACAACCATCATCTGGGGATCCTCCGTCACACATTCCAGCAAATGCAGCCATGGATCGTGCTGCTCTCAAATACATGAGTAGATCTCCATCCAATGCCATGGCTGGAATCCATCTTAGCTCTTCTCTCTCTTTAGAGAATTCTGGATCAGGAAGCAGCTCTCCAGGTGGGATACCCGGCCGATACTCAGGCAAACGGGCCTGACAAGAAACCAATTCCTGTACCCAAAATTCGGGATTGTGCGCAGTTAGCACCAATGCCAAAGCAAGTTAGTTATACGCACCTATACTCTGGCTTGTCTTTTGAAATAAATAGAACCAATAATTCTTTTTTCATTCATAGTTTCGACCATATCAAATCATATCAAATTTGATATTTTATTAAATTAAATAATATGTGAAAACAAAATTTTTGTTAAAAAAGCTAAAAATTGTACAACATATATCATCCTCATTGTCTAAAAATCCCATAAACAAATTACAAGCAAGGAAAATTAGAATAACTGGGAAATTAGAAACACAATTTAAATAAATATTCATGTATACATTAAATTATAAGCGTAGATGGTTCAAGTAACCAATGAAGTACAGCTATGAAATGAAGACATGTAATTAACACGAAGCATGTGTTACCTCTTTTTACCCATAATACCTTTCAATTATTTCACCGTGACTGAAAACCACATAAGTTGCACTGAGTATAAATTCTTATACTATAAATAAGTATTCCACGCACTATATATTAATATATGTGTATATCTTAATAGTAATTTCCAATATCTTTTTTGTTTATGGAAATTTAGCACTTTTACTTATACCTAAAGTTTTTCTATATAATTATAGTATACTTATTAATTGTAATTATTAACATTTAGATTGATGTAAAATTATTTGTCAATAGGTTAATTTTTAAAACATACTTATCTTTATATATATTACAAGGATACTAAACTACACTTATCTATGACATTTATTTATGACTTATATTGTGCGCAGAACTATTCTGTTATTTGAACCATCAACATAAAACAATAAAACATACACATATTTTAAAGATTTTCTATGATGTAATATAAATATTCATTACATAATTGATCTGACAGAATGCAGAAAAATCTACATATTTCATTTTTTAAATGTAAATGTAGTCTGTACAATGAGTGATTCCATTAATAAGCACACACCATGCACAAAATGTATAGAACATGAATTAATATAACCAATAGTTGTAATTCTTACTAATCACTATATGAGTCATACATTTCTATAAAATCAATCGTCATTTAATTCAACGATTACTTTAAAAGGATAATGTATTTTTTAGGCAAGAGCACCATGAATAAATATGGCATGTAAAAAGTGAATTTAAATTAAACGTAATACACTAACATTCGTCAATGTACAATGTATTTATTACTTTTTCTCTCTCCTTTTCTTGCCTGAAGGTTATATTTTCCTTAACTAACTCTCTTATATATGGAATACATTTTAAATATAATTTAATTAATTTTTTTGCTTGTACTCATATAATGCATTGGAGAACCACAAGCCTTGAGTTAGGTACGCTGCACAATAGAGCTAAGTAGCAAAAAAGTTTTTGAAGATATATGGCAAACCTGGTGTGAAGGGCCAACTCGAATCTCGCCCTGGGTCCCAGCAGACATCTCCCCCTCCTCCGAAGCTCCACCGTCTTTCTCCAGTGTTTCGAGTGGCTTCAGTCTTCGACTTTCAGTAATTTCCTATCATCCACCCCCTGAACCGTATATTTTTTCTATCAGTATATTTGCAGTAATTATTGAAGGTGCATTATGCTTAGCATGCTGTCTTTTAACTATCATTCTACATTGAAGTGATATATTATTATTAATTTCAATATAATTTTAAGATAAATGATTGAATAATATGCAACAACTAATATGAATTTAATGATTATATTAAAATACTCTAATTGAGTTAACTTTTTTATAAGAATATATTTTAAATTATAGATTTTCATCTTGATACTCATATAATCTTACAAGACCTATGAAACTGTTATACTGATAATATATTTACAACTTAACACCAGGTAAACCATGTGTTAATAGAAAGTTGTAGAATTAACCTCAATTATCAGTAGCAAATTGCAGAACGATTCATGCAAAATATTAGCATTATTTTTATTAAAATTTAAATTCCATAAGCTCTAATAAGTTTATAACAAATAACACAATTTGAAAAAAAAATTGCAAGACATAACAGAACGTAATGACTACTAGTAGTACTAGCAATTATAATAGATTATGGAAGAAAAACATGAATATGTTGGTTCATCGATATAATCAATTACAGAAAAAAGCTTATTAGAGATATTAGACTTTAAATTTCATTAAAAAGAAACTCATGCAATCATGTGTATTAAAATTACATATTATAAAAATTAGTTTAAATTAATTTGCAAAATAAAATATGTTGATCTTTCAACGAAGACTGTAATTCATATATAAAGACATTTTTTTAAATGTATACTGAGGCTTCGTGTTAATTACCTATCAGAAAATGTTATAAAAATATTTAATCATCGATACAAATAGATGTACATCATTACATTTACTATTTTCCTTGCTATGTTCTAATCTATAATTTCAAATGTATTTGGGAAAAAATACACATTACAAATAACTACTTATATAAAAACAATTAATATATTATAATAATATGAAACATGGACAAGCCTATAAATTGATTGATGGGATAATATAAAAAACTTGCATATTCCAACAATTTTAAAGCCTGAAATATCTTAGATTTTTCAAGTGGTCTTAAGTCACGGTGAAAGCAATAAGTAGCATAAGATCAAGCTTTTAACAAACACAATCTTATGCTCTTTACTGCAGTTACTACCATTTCTACGAAACTTACGAAAATATAACCTACGGTTAAAATTTGATTGAGTCATTAGCACGATCTGACGACACGATGAAAAAGAACGAAAAAAAACGAGAGAGAGAGAGAGAGAGAGAGAAAGAAAGAAAGAAGAGAGAGGAAAGAGAGAGAGAAAGAGAGAAGAGAGAGGAGAGAGAGAGAGAGAGAAAGAGAGAGAGAGAGAAAACTATTTGCACAATTTCATCATATGGATGGAACGCCAGCGGAAACGTGTATCTTTCCTTTTCGCAATTTTTCGAAGCAGCTTATTAGAGCTTCTCAGCTTGATGCTTTCGACACAAAGATGATCATTTTTGTTCGATATTTTTCTCAAAATTTTTAAAATATGAAATTGAAGAAGAATCACGAGGTACCTCCCTGAGCACACGTCGAAATAATGTGGAATGCCATAAAATTTCAAGGCAAACTCACTCACCCGTGTTCCAAAATGCCTCAACGACGATGCGCTCGCATTGTTTCCCGTGACGCCGCTCGTTTCGGCGACAACGCACGCGCTGAATTGTCCGTGCGATTGCTAACTTCTGACTAAAAAATCGAACAATGATTCTCCGTTAAATCAGGTCTCAGGTGCTCCTCGAGTTGCCTTGTACGAATCAGTAGCCACAACACCCAAACGCCGCCATCTTGTACTACGTTTGTTTCGTTTTTCTTTTGTGGGGGTGCGATCCGATTCCACGCGTTCCGCACTGCTTAATATACCCCCTTTGATTATTCACTTGACTAAGGAAACGGTTTTTTTCTTTACGACTTTTTCAAAAAGGTATTCTTTTATATTCCTGAATATGTATAATAAATTTATATAAAATTAAAAACAAATATTTCCTATATTTTAATATTAATAATAATAAACATGTATTATTTGTAAATATACTCCTAACGTTAATGAATGTTCATTAAAATCTATAGAACTATACTTTTCAACCATATTTTTAGTCAATATATATCTAGATATAGATGAGGATTACTATTCAACTGTATTCTCTATTCCTAAAGAATTCAAAACCTGTTTGGAGAAGCTCTGCATATAATTTTCGATATACAGCAAAATATTCTAATAAAATGGCCGAGAAAACAGCGCTTTTATTAATATCTGATGGATCTGAGGAAATGGAAGCTGTAATAACGGCAGATGTTTTACGCCGTGGCGGAGTATGTAAAATTATAATACGCTATAACCTTAAAAGTATAATTGCGCATAAGAATAAAGAGTAAATCGCTACATATGCTATATATTATATACAATTTTAGAATGAAATACCTTTTAAATATACATTATAACGTTTAATCTTAGGTTTCCGTTACTATAGCAAGTTTAGGTGATAGTGAATGTGTTAAGTGTAGTCGTGAGGTAAAAATTTGTGCCGACACTAAGCTTGCTAATGTGAATGATAAGGAAAAATATGACGTTATCATACTACCTGGAGGACTTGGTGGCGCGAAAGCATTTGCTGAGGTAAATGTTTTTCTTATTTTAGTATATTTCTTAAGGAATAATAAATTATCTTTATGAAAATTAGTCAGCTGAAGTTGGTCAACTATTGCAAAAACAAGAAAAAGAAAATAAACTTATAGCTGCTATCTGTGCAGCTCCAACTGCTTTAAAAGCTCATGGTATAGCAAAAGGAAAGAAAGTTACTTCATATCCAGCAATGAAAGATCAAATGACTGATGGTTATGAATATTTAGAAGATCGTGTGGTGATAGATGGTATGAATTATTTTTATTAGAAATCTATCTAAAACAAAATCAATTTCATGATTCGTTTATAATTGTTTTAGAAAATAAACACAATAAATCTTTTTATTTTCTAGGCAATCTAATTACAAGCAGAGGTCCTGGAACAGCTTTCGCATTTGGCTTGGCTCTTGTTGAAAAATTAGTAAGCAAAGAAAAAGCCATTAACGTAGCAAAGGGAATGTTATATGAAGATTACAAATAAAAATAATAATTACATTAATGGTAGTTAACAACTTCTATAAAATATTGTATGTTTACAAATATATTATAAGCATTATAATAAATATAAACTTTATATTATTACCAAATAAATTCAATTTATAGGCTACATTTTTTTTATAATTTACCTTCTCATAAAATAATAGCTCGAGTTATGATAAATTTACTTATTTTATTAATATGACAATCATTGAGAGCACAATTTTAAAATGAGTTCTAATAAATCATTCTCATTTTATTCTAGTTCTGACATTTAATTTACTAATGATCACTTAATACAAAATTTTATTTAACTTGTGCTGCATACATGCATAAACAACATTATGCTTTTTCATCCCTAGTTTTGTAATGGTTTATGCCAACAATGAGTACAGTAATACTTTACGTATTTTGACGAATAAGTTTTCATTTTAAATATGAAAGTTTAAAAGAGAACATAGTTTTTTTGAATTTTTGAAAAAAATTGTGTCAAAAAATGATATTTCTACGAGAATAGTTAATAAAAATAAAACTTTTTCAAAAATTCGAGGAAGCTATACCCTCATTTAAATCTTTATCTTTAAAATGAAATCTTGTTTATCAAAATTGATCAAAAATTATATTTGAAGTCACAGTTGGCGTAAATGCCATTTCCGATATTTTTCGTGGAAAAAAAATTTCGTATAGTGGCGCCACTGGAACTTTGCGGCAGAAGAAAAGAAACTCATATCCCCACTACTGATTTTCATATAACACTTGAGTAGTGTACTTTGTTTCTCTGAAATAAATGATGGAAGTAAAACTACCAACGTTATTTTTTCTGTGGTTTCCCCTATGGAGTAGTCTATTTTATATTATTATTATTACTATTCTATTATAATAATAATATATAATCTCAAAATATAATAATAAGAAGAAATAAAAAAGAAAGACATACATACTTAAATATTATATAAATCAAGTACATTATATATTATATATGATGGTAGTGATTTATAACAAAAAAAAAAAAAAGTATATATTTAAAAGAATAAAGTACAATATAGCCAATTTAATCGCAAATGTCTTATTAAGCTCTCTGTCCTTTCTTTTTAGCGCATTCCATATATCATCTCGTGTAATTCCTTTTTATGCGAATTTTCAAGAAATCGTGTCTTCGATAATTTAATCACGTGACCGTCCACCGACAGATATACTTAATACTGGTTAAATATGATGACAAATACGAAGCAATTCTTTTGTTTCGGTCCGTTAAAATTTTTTCCCTTGTATTTTTGTCTTATAATCGTATCATTATTTCGTAATACTCGCTTTTCTGTTTATTCCATTTTTTCTTATATCGTTTTTATTTTGATTCTTATTGATTTTGCGAAACTATTAATTTGTATAAAGTTTTCTTAAGAAATCAATAAGAAAACGTAATGATTCCATTATCAGGTAAATAGCTTTGTATAATCTTTCTAAATATTATAAGTATATTCATTTTAACAATGTAAAGTATATACATAGAAACAAACTATAATTAATATATAAATTAACAATCGTACAATTATTAAAACATTATAGAACTAATAACTCTCATTCATTTAATATTAAATAATTTAATTTTACTCAGGCATCATCTTCGTTAGATAAAAATTTTCAAGTTTAGTCAATTATTCATAAGCTTGAATAATTAATACTTTTCAGTAATATACGAATTTTATTTTTGTTTTCGTTATCGTTTAGTGATGTAAACAATAACGAAGCAGGAAGAGTTAAGCGACTTTGATAGATGACATTTCTATTAAACTTCAAGCAGTGAACATCGTAGCTCTCTTATTTCGTAGCAAATTAGAATAAAAAAATCATTCGATTTATCAACATTCATTTAAGTTATGAATAATACTTTGATATACACTACTAATATTAATAATTAAATTATAATAATTTATATGAATTGTCTATATAATCGTTAACAAAAAATTTTTTTATTTTACAGCGAAATTTTTTCTTTCCATACATCTAAGTTTAAATAATCATTCAAAGAACATAATATACACGGTATATAATAAACCAATATTTAAACACTATGACATTTTTGTAAACATTACGTAGCTCGTAAACATAAAATTTCAATGTAATATTTCAATACACGTAAATTTTGAATTCTACTGAAATAATTCATACTTTCGATAAATTTATGATTATTTAAACAATTTATAATGCGTAGAGAGTATAATAAACTAATATATCAACATAGAAAATTTATTTAAACATTACATAGGTTGTAATATGGATTAAATATCAAATAATTTTAATTTAATATTTCCATATTTAATATTTCCAATAACTTTTTATATTATAACAATGATGTTAATAATTTTAATTTTATTTTTCTATTTTAGAATATCATTACATATACTTGATATAATTGAGTGTTGTATCGCTAAAATAAAAACCAAAAAATGGCAAAGTAGAAGCGATACTTGTTTGTTTACATTTCGCGATTTAAATAACAAGTATATTTTCATCGACTGCGTCCAATACCGTTATTAGGGTCAGTGTTTATTAACAAAGTTTGTTTTTTTTAACAATCATATAGACCATATTTATACAAAACAATAGAGTTTCGCGAAATAAATTTAATGATCATCTATTAATAAGTATCACATATTAGAGTCAGTGCATCATTGAATCTCAACCAATTTCGATGTTGATTTATCTCATTTTTAACGACAATCTCAATCAATTATCCTCAATTTCGAACTAAATCGCGGACAAGTGCTTTAGAGCCATTGCAAAATTTTTTAAGTAATAAGTTAATTCTGAAATCTCTCCGATAATTCAATTGAGGACAAAAAGTACGGATCGGCACGAGTAATTAATTGTAATTAATTAGTAGAAGAGTATTGAGTGACCACGAGTAAATTTCTTCGGAGATCTTCTACTCGTGAATGGTTTCTTATTTTTTGATTTATTAAATCAGAATAGGGTCTTCTTGTTTCGTACGTTCATACGTACGTTTTAGAGTCATCACTTTTGAAAGAGAAAATTCGAGTAAAGTCATTACTAAAGTACAAGGAGACTTGTAAAAATAATTCTACAACGAGCTATAAAGCTCGTAAGTACTAAAATAAATTAATTAATTTTTAGTCCAGGATTTACAGTAATTAATATATTAATTCCCGTTTCTCCTCCTATCCTTTTTCGATCTTTCGACGAATAAATATATTTCGGCTAAAATGCAGTAATTATTTTTTATGCAAAGATCTCAGGTTTTCTCTTTTTTTGGATTCCGTTAGAGTTACAATAAAGCTGTCAGTTTTTTTTCACATTTTAAAATTAGAGACTAATTAAATAAATCTCGCGATATACACACTAATTCGATTATTAAATTATTTATGAGAGATATGTAACCTACATAAGCTTATACAGTAATGCAATAAATGCATAATGAGAACAGTTCCTCTATTGCGTTTGTAATTCATATTTTGTCTATACCTTATCGCTGGAGTCACGTACACTACGAGCGAAAAGTGATGAACAGCCTTATGTACATTTATGTATTTATAGTAAATATATATATGTAAGAATTGTGTATCTAAGAATGGCATTAATACTTGAATAATGATATTATTTTGTGATATATGTCCATCATTCGTATTAATTATTTTTATTGGTTGTCATATATAAATAAACAGATTTTGATTCATGTTTCTTTCACATTATTATAAAAGTATACACATGCCGTGTAGTAGAATATATACATGAAATGATAAAAATTTATAGATACTTTTAGTTGCAATTAAGCCGGAAAAGAAATATCTATATAATTTATTTTACACATTTATCAAGAAACGATGCGAGTTGCAGTTTACTGTAGAAAAACTGAAACACCGATATAATACAAAACATAACCTACAAGACGATACTTGTTTGAGTTTTCTTGTTTTGCAAGTGAAATGTTTTGTCCTATTAAATATTTTAAACGAGGCCGATCGATGACTACTGCCGTTAGATGTAAACGACGAGTTGTTATTACCGGGTTAGGGCTTGTATGTCCTCTTGGAGTTGGTGTACAGAATGCTTGGAAGAATCTTCTTGAATCTAAGTCTGGAATAATCAAATTGTCTGATGTAGATTATGATAAACTACCTTGTAGAGTAGGTAAGAAATTTAAATATAGTTATGTATATTCAATATTACAAATAATAATCATATATAATTAAAAATTAAAGTTTATATCCATTACAGCTGCTCTGATACCTAAGGGAGATCAATCATACGAATTAAATATAAACAAATACTTTTCTAAGAGCGAATTAAGAACAATGTGTTCTGCAACAGCTTATGCATTGATATCTTCTGAAGAAGCTCTGTCTGATGCGAAATGGAAACCAGAAGAAGAAAATGATAAAAGAGATACAGGAGTAGCTGTTGGTATTGGAATGATTGATTTAGTAGATGTATGTGCGACGTATGAAGCTTTAAAAAAAGGATATAGTAAAGTCAGTCCCTATTTTGTACCACGAATTCTACCAAACATGGCAGCAGGTCATATTAGTATTAAATATGGATTTCGAGGACCCAATCATTGCGTATCAACTGCTTGTGCAACTGGAGCACATGCTATTGGTAAAATAATAAAAAGCAATAACAATATTAAATTAGTTAAAAATAAAGTGTATACTAAAATTAAAATAATTCTATTGTTTAGGTGATGCATTTCGTTTTATACGTGGTGGTGATACTAGTGTTATGGTTTGTGGTGGAGCTGAAGCATGTATCAGTCCATTAGCTGTTGCAGCATTTTGTCGTCTTCGTGCACTTAGTACTTCCAAAAATGATTCTCCCTATGAAGCATCAAGACCATTTGACAGAGATAGAGATGGTTTTGTAATGGGTGAAGGATCTGCTATACTAGTATTAGAAGAATTAAATCATGCTCTTAGTAGACAGGCTCCTATATATGCAGAAATTCTCGGATATGGACTCTCAGGAGATGCAGCACACATAACAGCACCTAGTGAAGATGGTACTGGTGCTTTGTTAGCAATGGATAGAGCAGTAAAAGATGCTGGTATAGAAATATCAGAAATTACATATATAAATGCACATGCTACTTCAACTCCATTAGGTGATACCATTGAATTAAAAGCTGTAGAATCTCTTATGGGAGAACATAGTAAAAACGTGTTTGTATCTAGTACAAAAGGAGCGCATGGACATTTATTAGGTGCTGCAGGAAATTTAGAAGCTGCTTTTACGATTTTAGCTATAAAAGATGCTGTGATTCCACCTACATTAAATTTACATAATTTGGATGTAAAGACAAGCCTACATTTTGTACCTAATGTAAAGAAAAATTGGTTTGCTACTGGAAGACGAGTTGCTCTAAAGAATGCTTTCGGTTTTGGCGGAATAAATGCGTGTCTCTGTTTTGCAGAATATATTGCTTAAAAAAAGCTTAAATATTAGGCATTTTACCAAACTCAAAAAGCATAATATGCTGTACATGCTCGATGTAATAAGCGGGCGTTATTTTATACAGGAATAATAATAAAATCATTGTAAATACCTTTGTACATTTGCTGTAAACAAGTTTAGAAAAAAAAAAATATTCGATAATGAATCTAATCTTAATCATCAATTATTATAGTAACTTAAATATTTTAAATAATTTTATGCAACAATATACAATATACAAATTACATGATTTAGGATAGATTCTTTTTTATATAGAACTTATTACATTAAAATTACACAAAAAGAGATGTAAACTGGAATAATAAAATATATATTGGAATGCAACATTTATTTTATATTAAGTTTTCAATAATCTTTAATCATGATACTACCATTGTATTAGCGGAATTACGAGTGATCATGATCACATCGCAACAAAAACAATTTCCTTGAAATTTTAACACTTCAAGAAAATAAAATACTCTCTGAGTATATCGTATCGTAATTGATAAGATGTATGCCCAATATCATAACACACTTTTTTTTTGTGTATCAGATTTAAATTTGTCATGTATTATGACCAAGGCGTGCTGGTATAAAATGCCTGCATTGATTCCAGTTATAGAAGCATATTGCATTACGTTCGATTTTAACTATGAGCTATAAGTGTAAAACAAATAACTCTGTATGTCAATTAAACATTATCTAAATTAAAGATAACTGTGAATTCAATGCATAGGCTTGATAATTTTTGACGATAATTTTACTATATCATAAACACATGTCTTTTATGTAGCTGAATTTAGTTGTGTATAAAATAACTAAATTCAATATATATATCAATGATTTTTTTGATAAATTATCTTATATAATATTTCTATAATGTATGATCCAATGATACTTTATTCACATTGGAAAATGATCCTCCAATGATAACAATTATTCAAAATACATCTATAATATTCACGACTCTACTGGCAGTAAATCAATGTAAAAAAACAAAAGAGAAAGATCATATCCTATTAAGTAACTGTACCTAGTAGGAATTTTTAATGAGGAATGATAAAAGGCTTATGATGGCTGCAGAGAATTGCAAAACGTTTTCTAAGTGTTTGTCGAAGTTCCTGACGTTTCTCAAGGACTTGACACATTCGAGATTTAAATTCCAAAACTTCCTCTGCAGGAATATAGCTCTCTTTTTCCTCGTCATCTGATAAGTAACAATCCTGTATACAAATAATGTTTATGAACAATCGCTTATGATTATCAATGGTAATAAGTTTTTCTTTTATTTTTCTTTTTTTTTTACACTGACCTCCAGCATTTGTGTAAGTGTTGGACCTCCACCTCTTTCTTTTAGCAAAGAAATACTAGAATTGGAATGAACAAGTTTATCGGATGTTCGTATATCATGACAATCACCTTCATGATTACAACAACCATCACTGCAAGCTACTTCAGAACCTTCGGGTGTACTAGGAATAGATGGACTACTAATATTATGTTCAGATGAATAACCACAATCCTGAGATGATTGTTCACTTGATGAACGACTTTTTCTATCAGCCATAGATAATTCAAAGCGTTTTTTCATTTCTATCCAAATCGTATATCTTTTGCTTGGTTCACCTATCCAAGCACCAACTAATTCTTTGGTCACAGGATCTTTACAATCATCGAGATTATGCCACTGTTCATCCTCAGTTTTATCAGAGAAGTCCTACGTTTAATGATTAAATTTTATAGAGTTGCGTTCGTTTTAATTAAAAGCAGACTAATAAGTCCCATAAAAGTATAGTTACCTTACACGAGTCGCAACTTTCAAATAATTCTTCTTCAGAAAAATGTTTTATCTCTGAATTAGTTTCTTCTATTTGACTTTGACTAACTTTCGTCTTTGATTCAGAAGTTGTTTTCTTGGAACTACTTTTTTGCGGGCTTGAAATTTTTTTAGTCGAATATGGTAATTGTGTTTGACTTTGAGATTGTATTATACTAGGTATTTTTGCTTTTTTCAAGCAATCAGGACATTTACATGTCGGTGGACCTTTATTTTTTGGATCTAAAACTTGTAACTGAAAAATAAATTTCTATAAGAATAAACAAGGGATAGGTAATATATATACGTAATTAAATACATGTTGCTATGTTGCATATACCTTATGTCGATCGATATTTTGTGTTGTCGGTTTTACTTCCATACAAATACAACATGTTTCACTATTTCCACTTCTCCTTTCATTGGAACACTAAAAATTGATACATAATTATATAATAAAATTAATAATATATAAAAGAAGCAAATAATGATAATTATATAATATCATACATGACATGAATTTTCTTTCTCCTCTGTTTCATAACGGCGTTCCTTCTTCTTCTTTCGTTTTAATCTCAATTTTTCTCGTCGTTGTTGTTTAGCTATTTCTTCCCTTGTTAATTCCTCATACAAAAGTTCTAATTGTGAAATTCCTTGTTTCACTTCGACTGCCATCTAGAGGAAAAATAAATTTGTGTCAAATAACAAATAATAATAAATTAATAATAAGAAAGTAACATTTACTTGAAAATTTCTAGACAATGCATCAACTGCTACTGCAGCTAATACTTTGTAAACTGTTTCTTCCTCTCTTAATCGCCGATGGACTTTATGTAAACGTTCCGCAACACATATTCCAAGACAAGTGAGTACTTCTTCTTGAGCAATTTCTAATGTTTTCGCATGTCTTTCTCTAAGATATAAATAAATCATTGTTTGATATTAAACTATGAAATTTCTTATTTTATATTAAAAAAATATTGTTAAAGTAATAGAATTATACCTTCCCATAAGTTCTGGTTGAGCACGACCAATAAGTGTACTGATATAATCTGTACTAGTTGGTAAATGAACATGACGGTCCGGTATACATCGTTTAATACCAGAATATAAAGCAGCTACATAACCTGTTTCTTTCGCTGGTTCATGTTCTGTTGTTAAAATAGACGATGCCAAAAGAACTTTTGTTCTACATTCGGCGCAAAATCTAAAATATCAATTAATGTTATGATCGTATTTAATAAAAATATACGCGGTTACACATTTCTATACATATACGTACCTATGTTTACGTAAATATGTATCTAATGTGGCATCTAGAGTATCAGTTTCAATCAAAGCAAGTTCCTGTCTACATGGTAACTCCATGCAATCCCAAACTTCTCTCCATGCACTTGGAGGTGGTCTCATGCGTTGTATTTCCAAAGAATGTAAAACACATCTTCGCGATTTTTTATTTCTTGGTTGTTTTTCTACTAAATTATTCAATCTTGCACTGAAATATTTTGAAAAAGTACTTGTTATATGTATACACACACATTACACACATTACATTTACACACACACACAATAATAGCATTTATATTTTTTTAAACAAAATGACTATATTACCTGTGTCCTTGTAACATAGTACAAAGTAATTGAGGTGATTCCAAAATATCATCACTTATTGATAATAAACCATCTGGAGTAATGATCAATGGATCTAGTGCAGGATGTCCTGATTTCATTAAATCATCAAATAATCTTTCAACACTAAACAGAAATAGTATTATATATATTATATTAGATGTAAATATTGCATAATATTATATTACATTATATATGGTAATTATATTTTCAATATATATACTACCTTCTTCTACAACCAACGCATGGTACAGCTTGTCCTAAAATAGTTAGCATATCTTTACATGTAACTTCGAAAGATGCTTTAATTTCTTCTTTCGTAAGCATATCCAACTTCCTAGTGAATTCATCCAATTGTTTGCCACGGACAAGAGGACTAGCACAGATTGCTCCTAAGCCATTTACATCCATGATCATCTATTGAAATAAATAATTTCATGTTGTTACAAATTTATATTATAAAAATTATAAACAGCAAATATATTTTTATGATTATATAATTATAGGTATATAATTGTATCTATTAAAAAGTAATTATACCAAAAAAGCTTTAAAAAATTTCATTTGAAATGAAACATAATTATCTCATATAACTTTGCTAAATAGATTATTAATAATAATAGATGTTCTTAAAATAACTAACATTTAAATCAATCTCATTATATATAACATGAAATAGATTTATTATATTTTTTTGATATAACAATAAAGATCAGTTATTTTCTATTTTTTTCTTTTTAAATCAAATTCATGCCTTTCTTTTATTTCTGACTCATTAAATTTTTTAAGTGATAAAAAAGATAGTAAAGTTATAATTTGTAGTCATCAAATACATAAAACTTCTCGTTCATTACATATATGCATCATTTTTAAAAATGTAAAACAAAAGCAAATCGAACGAATTCGAATAAACGTAAATATATAATACCGTTTGGAGTAGAGTTCATATCGTTAGAAAGTCTGAAATAGCAGTAAAATCACTGATAAATGAATATAACAATAAAAAAGGAAAAACAAGTTTGTCAAAAGTTTTATGAGACTTAATCGTTTATAAATTGGACATGCACTCCTCGGCCAATGTTTAGGTTAAGTCACACACATAGAATCATCAATGCCATTACGTAAGTTTCCTAAGGATTTATATTTTCAGAATTTCATAATTGAAGCTGTAAAGAAATAAATGTTAAAGTAAAATATTCTCACCGTGAGATTTTCATCAACGATCAACGGCATTTGTCTTCGCGTCAGATCGACCGGGTCATCGTCCCGCCAAACATTCACTAATTTTGCCATTATCTCTTTAGATTTTATTCTTTTATTCTTAATTATCCTTAATTGTTGAAGTCGATACTTTTTGTTTAGATACGATTGTACGAGACTTCAAAACTAAGATAATTTTACAACACGTTGAATACGAAAACAAGCATAAGATGTCACACGTCTGCCATTTGCAACGAGTAGTCTTTCACTTCCGTCCTGCGTGCATTGTCCCGTTTGCTTCTCTATACGCGTCATTTTGGAGTTCTTCCGATAGTATCGCGCCATAACGTAATTTCCACAACTTTTTTGATAATTACATTTGTATTCATAGTCTTTATATACATATATATATATATACATATATATATATATATATTTATTAAGTGGTTATTTATAAAACTTTTTTTACTTTTTTTAAACAACAAACTTATATATTTATTCTCTATATTTTCCCTCTTTTTTTGATATTACATAATTGCATATTCGACTAACGGAAAAACTTATTTAAATTTTCAGATCCTATTCATTTTTTGTTTTATTTTAATGATTTTATAATAGCGCAAGTTATATAATAAACATGAAGTGGAATCGATAATTGTTTCTCTCACTTTTAATTTATATCAAAAACATTACGTCATTTATAATCACGATGTTTGGTTCTTAAAATTAAAGGAGTAACATATTATAGTATAAAGTAATCTAGAAAATTCGATGATACATATTATACTATTACATTATCATGATAGAATTACTTGAAAAATGTTATATTGTATCGTTTGCTAATTTGATTTTCCCGCTATTCTATTGAATGCCATCTGATTAGTACGTTTGAAAATGCGTTCGTATTTATTATGCTCTTAGTGGCCTTTGTACCTCAAGGCTACCATATGTATCAATTTTAAACTTTATATATTAAATATTTTCAAATATATTCAATATTTTCAATGTTGAAAAATGTTATCTAATAATCAATTGATGAGAAATATACTAATTAATGTTAAACCTAATAATTTTCTTATTTTTTCTTTTACTTGTAGTGATAGATTTGAATTTTTAACTAATTAAAACAATTATTTGAATAAGGTATTTAATTAATAAGGCTGTTTATCACCTTTAGTTTTATAATGGTTATGTCAACAATGATGTGCTGTTTTCTAATGATTTTGATGAACAAGGTCTCATTTTAAAGATAAAGGTATAAAAGAAGAGATGCCTTTTTCGAACTATTGAAAAAGAATTATTTATTTTTTTAAATCGTGTCAAAAAATGTTGTTTTTTCGATTATAGTTCTTCTTGTTTCTCGATTGTTAGGTTATGCGTGAGAACAGTATAACCTACACTATCTTATACATCGATATAATAGATCTTAGTAGGGACAATGTTTTCTTATTGCGCTTGTAGTTCATATTTTGTCCATACCTGTCGCTGAAGTCGTATACACTAAACCGATAGGTGGTACTTAAGACTGTTCACCACACCTGTGTTTTTAATGGTTTACGCCAACAGTGAGATTAGATGTAATTCATGACCAAATTTTATCAAAAAGATCGTATTTTAAATAAGAAGGATTAATTTAGGATCGCGGTTTTTTGAATTTTTGAGAAAAGAAGGTGCTAAAAATACTTCGAGAGTAGTTTATGTACAAATAAAAAAATAATTTACAAATTTGAGGAAGTGAGATACTAGATTAAACTTTCTTATTTAAACTGCGATCTTATTCACAAAAAATGGTCAAGAATTACGCCTGTGGCCATTGTGGTGTAAATACTGCTTTTAACATTTTTTGCAAAAACAAAGTTTTGTACTGTAACGCCCTTTAAAATTTGCGGCAAAAGAGAAAAAAAATCACGTTGGATGATATGTTTATTCCGAGAAGGAATATGTTTATTCTGCGAAAATTCCTAAACTTCAATATTTTAATCCCGGGGTTGTTGGCCTTGTGCAACATAAACATAAACGGTCCATCTATTAACTTTGACGGTTCGTGAGTTAGATTCCTTTTGTACTATGACCAGTTCATATCGTCTTTCTCTTTTACCACACGCGGGAATTATAAATAAATAATTTTGATAAATTTATAATTTTTTTAACAATATACGTGAACATGTGATACAATAAAGTAATATTTAAACAATAGTACATTCGTTTAAACATTATAAAGACGGTAACGCGGGAGAAATTTAAAATTATATTAATATAAATTTCTAATACTTTTTAATTCATTCTCGGGGTTGTTGGCCTTCAGCAATATAAACATAAACAGTCCTTCGATTAACTTTGACAATTCGCGAGTTAGTTCTCCTTTGCATTTCGACCAATAAACATCGGTTCTCTTTAGTTCTGATCGCGACAACGCATAAATTAATAATTTCGGCAATTCCTCAATTAATTAAACAATTTTTAACGTACAAGGAATATAATAAAGCAATATTTAAACAATAGTAGATTCGTTTAAGCATTATAAACAAAGAAATGCGTGAGAAACTTAAAATAATTTGATATAAGATTCCAGTATTTTAAAATTTTATCTCGGGTTGTCGGGCTCCTGCAATATAAACATAAACGGTCCATCGATTAAATTTGACGATTCGCGAGTTAGTTTTCTTTTGCACTCCGACCAGTGCACACCGATACTTTTTATTTATAATCACGGAACTTACAAATTGATAATTTCGATAATTTCTTAATTAATTAAACAATTCTTAACATACACTGAGTACAATAAAACAATATTTAAACAATAATATATTCGTTTAAACATTATAAAAGAAAGAAACGCGCTAAAAACTTAAAATAATTTCAATACAAAATACTGATACTTCAAAATGTAATTTCGGAGTTGTTGGCCTTGTGCACTATAAACATAAACGGTCCTTCGATTAACTTTGACGATTCACGAGTCAGTATTCTTTTGCTATCCGTCCAATATACATCGGTACTTTCTATTTCTAATCGCGGAACTTAAAAATTGATAATTTCGATAATTTCTTAATTAATTAAACAATTCTCAACATACATTGAGTACAATAAAGCAATATTTAAACAATAATATATTCGTTTAAACATTATAAAGAAAGAAACGCGCTAAAAACTTAAAATAATTTCAATACAAATTACTGATACTTCAAAATGTAATTTCGGAGTTGTTGGCCTTGTGCAATATAAACATAAACGGTCAATCAATTAACTTTGACGGTTCACGAATCAGTATTCTTTTGCTATCCGTCCAAAGTACACCGGTACTTTCCATTTCTAATCGCGGAACTTAAAAATTGATAATTTCGATAATTTTTTAATTAATTAAACAATTCTCAACATACATTGAGTACAATAAAGCAATATTTAAACAATAGTATATTCGTTTAAACATTATAAAGAAAAATATCTAAAATAATTATGATACAAAATACTGATACTTCAGAATTTAATTTCGGAGTTGTTGGCCTTGTGCAATATAAACATAAACGGTCCTTCGATTAACTTTGATGGTTCACGAGTCAGTATTCTTTTGCTATCCGTCCAATGTACATCGGTATTTTCTATTTCTAATCGCGATAACTTATAAATTAATAATTTCGGTGATTTCTAAATTAATTAAACAATATTTAACGTACACGTAGTACAATAAACTAATATTTAAACAATAGTAGATTCGTTTAAACATTGTAAAGAAAAGAACCTAAAATAATTTTGATATAAAATACTGATACTTCAAAATTTAATTTCGAAGTTGTGCACATCTGTACTCTCTGTTTCTAATCGCGGAACTTAAAAATTGATAATTTCGATAATTTCTTAATTAATTAAACAATTCTTAACATACACTGAGTACAATAAAACAATATTTATACAATAATATATTCGTTTAAACATTATAAAGAAAGAAACGCGCTAAAAACTTAAAATAATTTCAATACAAATTACTGATACTTCAAAATGTAATTTCGGAGTTGTTGGCCTTGTGCAATATAAACATAAACGGTCAATCAATTAACTTTGACGGTTCACGAATCAGTATTCTTTTGCTATCCGTCCAAAGTACACCGGTACTTTCCATTTCTAATCGCGGAACTTAAAAATTGATAATTTCGATAATTTTTTAATTAATTAAACAATTCTCAACATACATTGAGTACAATAAAGCAATATTTAAACAATAGTATATTCGTTTAAACATTATAAAGAAAAATATCTAAAATAATTATGATACAAAATACTGATACTTCAGAATTTAATTTCGGAGTTGTTGGCCTTGTACAATATAAACATAAACGGTCCTTCGATTAACTTTGATGGTTCACGAGTCAGTATTCTTTTGCTATCCGTCCAATGTACATCGGTATTTTCTATTTCTAATCGCGATAACTTATAAATTAATAATTTCGGTGATTTCTAAATTAATTAAACAATATTTAACGTACACGTAGTACAATAAACTAATATTTAAACAATAGTAGATTCGTTTAAACATTGTAAAGAAAAGAACCTAAAATAATTTTGATATAAAATACTGATACTTCAAAATTTAATTTCGAAGTTGTACACATCTGTACTCTCTGTTTCTAATCGCGGAACTTAAAAATTGATAATTTCGATAATTTCTTAATTAATTAAACAATTCTTAACATACACTGAGTACAATAAAACAATATTTATACAATAATATATTCGTTTAAACATTATAAAGAAAGAAACGCGCTAAAAACTTAAAATAATTTCAATACAAATTACTGATACTTCAAAATGTAATTTCGGAGTTGTTGGCCTTGTGCAATATAAACATAAACGGTCAATCAATTAACTTTGACGGTTCACGAATCAGTATTCTTTTGCTATCCGTCCAAAGTACACCGGTACTTTCCATTTCTAATCGCGGAACTTAAAAATTGATAATTTCGATAATTTTTTAATTAATTAAACAATTCTCAACATACATTGAGTACAATAAAGCAATATTTAAACAATAGTATATTCGTTTAAACATTATAAAGAAAAATATCTAAAATAATTATGATACAAAATACTGATACTTCAGAATTTAATTTCGGAGTTGTTGGCCTTGTGCAATATAAACATAAACGGTCCTTCGATTAACTTTGATGGTTCACGAGTCAGTATTCTTTTGCTATCCGTCCAATGTACATCGGTATTTTCTATTTCTAATCGCGATAACTTATAAATTAATAATTTCGGTGATTTCTAAATTAATTAAACAATATTTAACGTACACGTAGTACAATAAACTAATATTTAAACAATAGTAGATTCGTTTAAACATTGTAAAGAAAAAAACCTAAAATAATTTTGATATAAAATACTGATACTTCAAAATTTAATTTCGAAGTTGTGCACATCTGTATTCTCTGTTTCTAATCGCGGAACTTAAAAATTGATAATTTCGATAATTTCTTAATTAATTAAACAATTCTTAACATACACTGAGTACAATAAAACAATATTTAAACAATAATATATTCGTTTAATCATTATAAAGAAAGAAACGCGCTAAGAACTTAAAATAATTTCAAAACAAAGTACTGATACTTCAAAATGTAATTTCGGAGTTGTTGGCCTTGTGCACTATAAACATAAACGGTCCTTCGATTAACTTTGACGGTTCACGAGTCAGTATTCTTTTGCTATCCGTCCAATATACATCGGTACTTTCTATTTCTAATCGCGGTACTTAAAAATTAATACTTTCGATAGTTTTTCAGTTATTTAAACAATCTCTAATGTACACGGAGTATAATAAAACAATATTTAAACAATAATATATTCGTTTAAACATTATAAAGAAAAATATCTAAAATAATTATGATACAAAATACTGATACTTCAGAATTTAATTTCGGAGTTGTTGGCCTTGTGCAATATAAACATAAACGGTCCATCGATTAAATTTGACGATTCGCGAGTTAGTTTTCTTTTGCACTCCGACCAGTGCACACCGATACTCTTTATTTCTAATCGCGATAACTTATAAATTAATAATTTCGGCGATTTCTAAATTAATTAAACAATATTTAACGTACACGTAGTACAATAAACTAATATTTAAACAATAGTAGATACGTTTAAACATTGTAAAGAAAAAAACCTAAAATAATTTTGATATAAAATACTGATACTTCAAAATTTAATTTCGAAGTTGTGCACATCTGTATTCTCTGTTTCTAATCGCGGAACTTAAAAATTGATAATTTCGATAATTTCTTAATTAATTAAACAATTCTCAACATACATTGAGTACAAGAAAGCAATATTTAAACAATAGTATATTCGTTTAAACATTATAAAGAAAAATATCTAAAATAATTATGATACAAAATACTGATACTTTAGAATTTAATTTCGGAGTTGTTGGCCTTGTGCAATATAAACATAAACGGTCCTTCGATTAACTTTGACGGTTCACGAGTCAGTATTCTTTTGCTATCCGTCCAATATACATCGGTATTTTCTATTTCTAATCGCGCAACTTAAAAATTTATAATTTCGATAATTTCTTAATTAATTAAACAATCCTTAACACACACTTAGCACAATAAAGCATTATTTAAGCATTATTAGATTCGTTTAAACATTATAAAGAAATATACGTTCGAGAAATATAAAATAATTTTGATATAAGCTACCAATATTTTAATATTACTATCTCGGGCTTGTAAATATTCTGCCTACACATATAAACATAAACATAAACGGTGTTTTGATTAAATTTGACATCTTATTGATACAGTGATATTAATAATTTTGTTTTTATTTTTTTGTTTAGAACAGCATTATAATCATTTTGCGAAGCATTAATGTAATCGAATATTTGTATAGCTGGAATAAGAATATCGCGAAGTAGAAGCAGTGTTTGTTCGTTCATGTATCGCGATTTAAACAAGTGTATTTGTATCGATTGCGTGCAATGCAATCGTTAGAGTCAGTGTTTGTTTGCAAACCGTTTTGCTTTTTTAACAGTCTCATAGACTGTATTTACAAAAAACAGTATAGTTTCTCGAAGTAAATTCAGTGACCGTTCGTTGAAAATTATTTATCGCGTAATAGAGTCAGTGCATCATTGAAGAGGATTTTGATCAACCTCGGTGTCGACCCACCTAATCAACAATTTCGACTTAAACCGCGGACGAGTGTTTTGGAGCCATCGCAGAACTTCTTAAGTTGTGAGTGAATTTTTAAGTCCCTCTGATCACTCAATCATGTCGAGGACGAAAGGTCCGAATCGACACGGGTGATTGGTTGTAATTAATTATTAGAAGAGCATTGAGTGACCACGAGTAAATTTCTTCGGAGATTTATTCGTGAATGATTTTTTATTTTTTGATTTATTTATTAGATCAGGATATGTAGTCCTTGTTCAAACGCCTTTATAATTATTACACATTTGGAATATTTTAATTCACTTTTAAATATTTTTCTCACACGGTAATATTAAAGAATCGTTATGCATGAGTTTTAATAAAGAATGAACAAGGAGATATTCGCGATGAATAGTCTCTTGATTACAAACGATACCGTGCATAATTTCTTTATAATAATTAAAACTATCGTTTGTAAGAAAAGAGCGTTCAAGGAATTTCTTTATATTTTTAAATAATAACGAATTAAATATTTAATCAATTTGAATTAATAAAAGAAAAGTCTCGATAGAGTCATTGCTTTTGAAAGAAAAAAGTCGAGTAGAATAATTGCTAAAAAACAAAGAGACTTGTAGAGTCACAGTCCGTAAGCTTAGATAATTAAATTAATTAATTTTTAGCTCAGGATTTTCAGCAATTAATATACTAATTTTAATTTTTTTCAGGCTACCAATAATTGTGTAATGATTTTCTTTTATATCTTATAATTTCGAATAAAATTTTGTCGTTACAGTTTCTGAAGAATATTCGATTTGATTAGGGCACGAATAAAACAAGATGCTATATGTCAAAAAGACCTTCACAAACTGTGACTCAAGAGGATTATCAGATTATTGAGTTATTTTCGAAAATTCACTAGAAATTTTCGAGAATGGCTCTTAATCGTATTTTAATTTTACCATGTTGTCACTCAAAATGCTCCTTATGGTGATGGGTGTAAGGGTGTAGATTTAAAAAACTGAGACAAAGTAACATTTCGTAAATAACATTCCCACATTGCCACGTTTACGCGAATAGGATTATTTCATATTTTATGCATTTTTAATATTAAACTTGAGACATAAATTTTACACATTTTCTCTTTTTTAACATTCAATTGAATTTATAATTCTAGTTTAATAAAATCAAATTTTACGTTAAAGTCGATTGATAAATTTCGCACATTTTCTCTTTTTTAAAGTTCAGTTAAATTCATAATTTTATTTTAATAAAATCGAGTTCTAAATCATATATCTATGATAAAATCATATATCTATGATAAAATCATATATCTATGAAATGTTAAAATAATATAATATTTCTTTCAGAGAAAATAATATTTTTTATTTCAGAATTCAGCATATTCCATTTTTTTTTTTTTAATTAATCTTTTATTTTCCTTAAGTTTAATTAGATTAAATTTAGAATTTTAACGTTCATGTAATTAATATACATTTATATATATTCTTTTTTCTTTCCTTATTTCTTTTTAGGTAGTTCCACATCGTGAGATTATGAACACGGAAACGAATAATTAATAAAGAAGATTATCTTAACATTTAAACAATATACGATACATGTAAAGTATAATTAATTAATATTTAAACAATAGGATATTCTTACCAACGTTATAAAGATCATATACATGTACTAACACGTATTATCGACTAATAGATATTAACCGGACCGGAAAATAATGTCGTTTCTGCACATGTCAATATTTGATTGTGATTAAAAATAAAAACTTGTTAAAAATTTATTCCTTTGAATTTAATTTAAGAAAACGACATTACTTTCCGGTCCACCTAATATAATAATATTTCTTTCAGCGAAAATAATATTCCTTTATTTCAGGGTTCAGCATATTTCATTTTTTTTTTTTTTAATTAATCTTCTATATTCCTTAAGTTTAATTAGATTAAATTTAGAATTTTAACGTACGTGTAATTAATATACATGTATACATCTTCTTTTTTCTTTCCTTATTTCTTTTCAGCTAGTTTCACATTGTGGGATCATGAACACGTGAAGGAATAATTAATAAAAAAGATTATCTTAATATTTAAACAATAGGATATTCTTAACAACATTATAAAGATCATGTACATGTACTATTATATACTATAGATTAATCGATATACTATCGATTTAAAATTGAAACGCAAAGAAAATTCTCTTCACTGTCATTACAATTTATTCTAATTTACTCTCATTAATTATCCTTTATATATCTCGGTTGGGACCCATGGGAGAGCCCCATAGGTGAGATTCTCTGTGCGGGTTGCTGTCTCAGCATCATGAAGAGCTGCTTCTATTCTCTTATCTATCTGTGGCTCACTTTTTTAAGTCATATTTTTCTTGTCTTTATTTTCTATGTCATTATTACACTCTTATTAATTAGGATTTATAATTTCGGGTGGGACCCATGGGAGGGGCCCATGGGTGAGGGCCTCTGTGCGGGTTGCTGTCTCAGCATCATGTAGAGCTGCTTCTATTCACTTATCTTTCTGCGGCTCTCTTTTTTAAGTCATATTTTTCTTGTTTTTATTTTTTACGTCATTAATATACTCTTATGAATTATGATTTATAGTTTCGGGTGGGACCCATGGGATGGGCCATGGGAGAGGGCTTCTGTGCGGGTTACTGTCACAGCATCGTATAGAACTGCATCTCTTTTTTTCTCTTTTCTATGTTATATTTTTCTTTTTTAATTATATTTTCAGTTATGTTATTAATAAGTAATTTCTTTTCAGTTGTTTTCTTAATATTTATTTACGTTGTATATTTTTAATTATGTTTTTAATTACGTGTTTAGTTATGTGTTTAATTGTGTGTTTAATTATGTGTCTATTTATGTGTTTAATTATGTGTCTATTTATGTGTTTAATTATGTGTTTAATCATGTTTTTAATTATGTTATAAATGTATTCTTATTAATTATGATTTATAAATTTTAGGTAGGACACATGAGAGGGAGTGGGCTGCTGTCTCAACATCGTATAGAACTGCATGCAATTTTTCTCTTTTCTATGTTATATTTTTCTTTTTTAATTATGTTTTCAGTTATGTTATTAATAAATTATTTCTTTTCAGTTATGTTTTCTTAATATTTATTTAGGTTGCTTCTTTTTAATTATGTTTTTAATTATGTTTTCAGTTATGTTATTAATATGATTTTTATTAATTATGATTTATAAGTTTTAGGTAGGACCCATGAGATGGTGCGGGCAGCTGTTTTAGCATCGTGCAGAGCTATTTCTTTCTCCAGCATTCTTATCTATTTATACGTATTTATTTTCTATTTTATTTATTTTCCATTTATATTGTATATATTCTATATTTTTTCTCTTTCTCATTTTCATTTTCTTTTTTTTCATTTTCAGGGATGTTCGAGTTATCACGCAGCGATATTCAATATGTCTTTTCTTTTTCTTATTTTTTCCTTATATTCTTCTTTTCCAGTATAGATCATCAAGGGATAGATTCACGTCTGCGTCATCACCTGGCTCGATTCATCATCGATTTTTACGCGCGGATACGGGCAGGATAGGAGAACACTCGCACGCGTGTCGGCAAGCACAGGTGTGGGTGTTCACGGGCGCGATTAAACTTCGTTTGATTGTTCGTATCGAAAACGCGAATTTAAAGTAGAGTCACCGTTTTTTTAACACTCACGTGAATGAACGCGGGCGCGACTTAAAAGTCCTACCGGGGACTTCGTTTATATTTGCTCGAATATTCGATTAGATTACATCGTGAACGCGTTTTTTTAGAGTAGAGTCACCGTTTTCCGAGCACTTGCGTGGGTGTCCGGGCGCGATTAAAAGTCCTACCATGGACTTCGTTTTAGTGTTGAAATTCGGGGTGCGCGAACGGTTTACCTTGTAGTGCTGTACATAGTTTGCTGATGTTATGACAATCCTCATATTTGGTAGCGGGGCGGAAATCCCGACAAATATTATAGGAAAGTCTAAACACCGGTTAACATATGTCACTTTGGATTTCAACTTAGAGTCACCGTTATTCTAACGCTCACGTGAGTGTTCGCTTGCGCGATTAAAAGTCCTACCGGGGACTTCGTTTTGTTTGCTCGAATATTCGATTAGTTTATTTAGACTAGAGTCACCGTTTTCCGAACTCTAGCGTGGGTGTCCGGGCGCGATTAAAAGTCCTATCATAGACTTCGTTTTAGTGTTGAAATTCGGAGTGCGCTTTGGATTTCAACTTAGAGTCACCGTTATTCTAACACTCACGTGAGAGTTCGCGTGCGCGATTGTAAGTCCTACCGGGGACTTCGTTTTATTTCTTCGACATATCGATTAGATTAGTTCGCGAATTTGGATAGAACAGTAGAATCTACGTAATAATAACACACGTGAGTGTCGCGAACGCGATTAATGCGCTTTGATTGTTCGAAATTCGGATGCACGAATTCAGATGTGCTTAATAATCCGTTATGCCTGAGGCGGAGGGTGTCGAACGGTTAAGCTTTCTGTAAGTGGAGTCCCTGTAGCTAAGGCTAGATACTTCCTGTTAGCTTTGTACCATGCCCAAGATATCCGAAGCGGAAGGCATGAGGGATCGGTATCGCGGAACGCGGATTTTAGAATAGAGTCACCGTCAGCCCGTGGGTCTCCACATGCAGCAACTTCCACGTAGTGAGACCTGGGTCGTTAATACTTGCAAAGTTTAATTGTAAATTTTCAAATGCAAGTATTATCGAGCGAATGGCTGCATATTGTATCACATTTTCAGTATTTATTCATTCTAATTCCAACTAAACATTAACATATTTTCATTTTATGTAGCTAATAATACTTCAAAAGAAGAAATATAGCAGAAATCTATTCTACAATAATTTCTCAGAGAAACGAAAAGACAATTTTTCTATCTCTCTTTAATATCGGCTGTCATTTCTATTTATTCTTATTTATTGTCATTAATCATCCTTTATATATCTCGGGTGGGACCCACGGGTGGGGCCTGTGGGCGAGGGCTTCTGTGCGGGTTGCTGTCTCAGCATCATATAGAACTATTTCTCTTGTCTTATCTTTTTGGGGCTTTCCATTTTTCTCTTACTGGGGTTCTCTTTTCTTTCTCCGGCTCTCGTTTCTATCTCATATTTTTCATTTCTAATTATGTTTTCAATTATGTTATTAATATGTTATTTACGTTTAATTATGTGTTCTTAATAATTATTTATGTTGTTTCTTTCTAATTATGTATTTAATTATACGTTCAATTATGTGTTTATATTTTTAATTATGTTTCTGATTATGTTTTTTATTATGTTTTTAATTATGATTTAGGTAGGAACCAGGGTATGGTGCATGTTGGTTCTCTTTTCGTTTTCTTTTTCTAGGCTCTTTTATTTATATATATTTATTTTCTATTTGTGTTTTATATATGTATATATATATTATTTTGTTTTATATATTTTTTATTCTTTTATTTTCTCTTTATCTTTTTCTTTTACAGTATAGGTCACCGAGGGATAGGTTCATCAGCGACCGGATGATTCGTCGCATGGCGGGATTCATCATCGATTTTTATACGCGAATACGGGAAGGATAGGAAGAACACTGGCGCGCGTGTCGGCGGGCACAGGCGTGGGTGTTCTCGGGCGCGATTACATTACGTTTGATTGTTCGAATCGAAAACGCGAATTGTAGAGTAGAGTCATCGTTTTTCTAACATTCGCGTGGGTGTTCGGGCGCGATTAAAGGTCCTACCGTGGACTTCGTTTGGTTTCTTCAAAATTTCGATGGGGGTACTTCGCGAATTTCGGCTTAATAGTAGAGTATACGTAATTATAACACACACGTGAGTGTCGCGACGCGATTAGTATTTCTAAGGAGTGCGCTTTGATTGTTCGAAATTCGGAAAGCACGAATTCGAATGTGCTTAATAATCCGTTATGTCTGAAGCGGACGGTGCAAATGGTGGAGCTATCTGTAAGAGGTGTGTAGTAGCTAAGCTACGCATACCCTGTTAGTTAAGAAGCCAGTGCATTGAAGCGGAAAGGTATCGCGGATCGGTATCGCGGAGCGCGGATTTTAGAGTAGAGTCACCGTCAGCCCGTGGGTCTCCACATGCAGCAACTTCCACGTAGTGAGACCTGGGTCGGTATTACTTGCATACTCTAATTATAAATTCTTTAACGCAAGTATTACTGAGCGAATGGCTGCATATTTTTTTACTTTTCCAATATCTTTTTAATCTAATCCTAATTGAACATTAATATTTTTTGACTTTACATCACTGATAATACTTCAAAAGAAGGAATATGGCGGAATTCTATTGTACAATAATTTCTCAGAGAAACGAAAAGGAATTTTCTCTATCACACTTTAATGTCCGGTGTCATTTCTATTTTTTCTTGTTTACTATCGTTACTTATCCTTTATAAATCTCGGGTGGGACCCATGGGAGTGGGCCATGGGTGTGGGCCTCTGTGCGGGTTGCTTTTTCAGCATCTTATAGAGCTGCTTCTCTTTTCTTTTCTTTTTGGGGCACTCTTTTCTATTTCATATTTTTCATTCTTATTTATTATTATTAATTATGATTTATTAGTCTCGGGTGGGACCCATGGGATGGGGACATGGGTGTGGGCCTCTGTGCGGGTTGCTCTCTTAGCATCATGTAGAGCTGCTTCTATTTTCTCATCTTTATGCAGGTTTCTTTTCTATCTCATATTTTTCTTCTTTAATTATGGTTCTAATTATGTTATTAATAAGTTATTTCTTTTTATTATGTCTTTTCAGAATTTAATTATGTTATTTCCTTTTAATTATGTTTTTTTAATATTTATTTATGTTATCTCTTTTTAATTATGTTTTTATGTTCTTAGGTTTGTTATTAATATATTCTTATTAATTTTAATTTTTAAGCATTAGGTAGGACCCATAAGATGAAGTGGACTGTTGTTCCAGCAGCGTGCAGAGCTACTTCTATTTTCTTATCTTTCAGCAACTCTCTTTTATTATTCATATTTTTCTTCTTTAATTATGTTTTTAATTATGTTATTAATATGTTATTTCTTTTCATTATGTCTTTTCAGATTTTTATTATGTTATTTCTTTTTAATTATGTTTTTAATTATGTTATTAATATATTCTTATTAATTATGATTTATAAGCTTTAGGTGGTACCTATGTGATGATACGGGCTGCTGTTTCAGCATCGTGCAGAGCAGCTTCTATTTTCTTATCTTTATGCAGGTTTCTTTTCTATCTCATATTTTTCTTCTTTAATTATGGTTTTAATTATGTTATGAACATAGTCTTATTAATTATGATTTATGTTTTAGGTGGTACCTATGTCATGATACGGGCTGCTGTCACAACATCCTGCAGAGCTGCTTGTCTTTTCGTTTCTTCCTCTAGGTCTCATATCTATTTATATATATTTATTTTCTATTATATTTATATTCTATTTATAATCTATATATATTATGTTTAATTCTATATATTTTTTTCTTTTTCTTATTTTCCCCTTAACTTCTTCTCTTCCAGGATAGATCATCAAGGGATAGTTCATCTCTGGTCGAATGCGTCATCGCCTGTCTCGATTCATCATCGATTTTTATACGCGGTTACGGGCAGGATAGGAGAACACTCGCACGTGTGTCGGCAAGCACAGGTGTGGGTGTTCGCGGGCGCGATTAAACTTCGTTTGATTGTTCGTATCGAAATCGCGAATTTAGAGTAGAGTCACCGTTTTTTAACACTCACGTGAATGAACGCGGGCGCGACTTAAAAGTCCTACCGGGGACTTCGTTTATATTTGCTCGAATATTCGATTAGATTACCTCGCGAACGCGTTTTTTTAGAGTAGAGTCACCGTTTTCCGAGCACTTGCGTGGGTGTCCGGGCGCAATTAAAAGTCCTACCATGGACTTCGTTTTAGTGTTGAAATTCGGGGTGCGCGAACGGTTTACCTTGTAGTGCTGTACATAGTTTGCTGATGTTATGACAATCCTCATATTTGGTAGCGGGGCGGAAATCCCGACAAATATTATAGGAAAGTCTAAACACCGGTTAACATATGTCACTTTGGATTTCAACTTAGAGTCACCGTTATTCTAACACTCACGTGAGTGTTCGCGTGCGCGATTAAAAGTCCTACCGGGGACTTCGTTTTGTTTGCTCGAATATTCGATTAGTTTATTTAGACTAGAGTCACCATTTTCCGAACTCTAGCGTGGGTGTCCGGGCGCGATTAAAAGTCCTATCATGGACTTCGTTTTAGTGTTGAAATTCGGAGTGCGCTTCGGATTTCAACTTAGAGTCACCGTTATTCTAACACTCACGTGAGAGTTCGCGTGCGCGATTGTAAGTCCTACCGGGGACTTCGTTTTATTTCTTCGACATATCGATTAGATTACTTCGCGAATTTGGATAGAACAGTAGAATCTACGTAATAATAACACACGTGAGTGTCGCGAACGCGATTAATGCGCTTTGATTGTTCGAAATTCGGATGCACGAATTCAGATGTGCTTAATAATCCGTTATGCCTGAGGCGGAGGGTGTCGAACGGTTAAGCTTTCTGTAAGTGGAGTCCCTGTAGCTAAGGCTAGATACTTCCTGTTAGCTTTGTACCATGCCCAAGATATCCGAAGCGGAAGGCATGAGGGATCGGTATCGCGGAACGCGGATTTTAGAGTAAAGTAGAGTCACCGTTAGCTCGTGGGTCTCTACATGCAGCAACCTCCACGTGGTGAGACCTGGGTCGTTAATACTTGCAAAGTTTAATTGTAAATTTTCAAATGCAAGTATTATCGAGCGAATGGCTGCATATTGTATCACATTTTCAGTATCTATTCATTCTAATTCCAACTAAACATTAACATATTTTCATTTTATATAGCTAATAATACTTCAAAAGAAGAAATATAGCAGAAATTTATTGTACAATAATTCCTCGGAGAAACGAAAAGGAAATTTTTCTATCATACTTTTTTGTTCCCTGTTATTTCTATTTATTCTTATTTACTTTCATTAATTATCCTTTATATATCTTGGGTGGGACCCATGGGAGGGGCCTGTGGGCGAGGGCTTCTGTGCGGGTTGCTGTCTCAGCATCTTTTTGGGGCTCTCTATTCTTCTCTTTCTGGGACTCTCTTTTCTTTCTCCGGCTCTCGTTTCTATCTCATATTTTACTTTTTGAATTATGTTTTCAATTATGTTATTAATATGTTATGTCTGTTTAATTATGTATTCTTAATATTTATTTATGTTGTTTCTTTCTAATTATTTATTTAATTATGTGTTTAATTATGTTTTCAATTATGTTTTTAATATATGGTTATTCATTATGATTTACAGCTTTAGTTAAAATCCATGGGATGGTGCATTCCGCTTCTCTTCTCATTTCTTTTTCTAGGTCTCATATCTATTTATATATATTTATTTTCTATTTGTATTTTATATATGTATATATATATATTATTTTCTGTTTAATATTTTTTTTTTGTTCTTTTATTTTCTCTTTAGCTTTTTCTTTTTCAGGATAGATCATCGAGGGATAGGTTCATCAGCGACCGGATGATTCGTCGCATGGCGGGATTCATCATCGATTTTTATACGCGAATACGGGAAGGATAGGAAGAACACTGGCGCGCGTGTCGGCGGGCACAGGCGTGGGTGTTCTCGGGCGCGATTACATTACGTTTGATTGTTCGAATCGAAAACGCGAATTGTAGAGTAGAGTCATCGTTTTTCTAACATTCGCGTGGGTGTTCGGGCGCGATTAAAGGTCCTACCGTGGACTTCGTTTGGTTTCTTCAAAATTTCGATGGGGGTACTTCGCGAATTTCGGCTTAATAGTAGAGTATACGTAATTATAACACACACGTGAGTGTCGCGACGCGATTAGTATTTCTAAGGAGTGCGCTTTGATTGTTCGAAATTCGGAAAGCACGAATTCGAATGTGCTTAATAATCCGTTATGTCTGAAGCGGACGGTGCAAATGGTGGAGCTATCTGTAAGAGGTGTGTAGTAGCTAAGCTACGCATACCCTGTTAGTTAAGAAGCCAGTGCATTGAAGCGGAAAGGTATCGCGGATCGGTATCGCGGAGCGCGGATTTTAGAGTAGAGTCACCGTCAGCCCGTGGGTCTCCACATGCAGCAACTTCCACGTAGTGAGACCTGGGTCGGTATTACTTGCATACTCTAATTATAAATTCTTTAACGCAAGTATTACTGAGCGAATGGCTGCATATTTTTTTACTTTTCCAATATCTTTTTAATCTAATCCTAATTGAACATTAATATTTTTTGACTTTATATCCCTGATAATACTTCAAAAGAAGGAATATGGCGGAATTCTATTGTACAATAATTTCTCAGAGAAATGAAAAGGAAATTTTTCTATCCCTCTTTTATGTCCGCTGTCATTTCTATTTATTCTTATTTATTCTCATTAATTATCCTTTATATATCACGGTTGGGACCCATGGGAGGGCCCCATAGGTGAGATCCTCTGTGCGGGTTGCTGTCTCAGCATCATGTAGAGCTGCTTCTATTCTCTTATCTATCTGTGGCTCACTTTTTTAAGTCATATTTTTCTTGTCTTTATTTTCTATGTCATTAATATACTCTTATGAATTATGATTTATAGTTTCGGGTGGGACCCATGGGATGGGCCATGGGAGAGGGCTTCTGTGCGGGTTACTGTCACAGCATCGTATAGAACTGCATCTCTTTTTTTCTATTTTCTATGTTATATTTTTCTTTTTTAATTATATTTTCAGTTATGTTATTAATAAATTATTTCTTTTCAATTATATATTCTTAATATTTTTTTACGTTGTTTCTTTTTAATTATGTTTTTAATTATATTTTAAATTATGTGTTTAATTATGTGTTTAATTATATGTTTATTTGTGTTTATTTGTGTTTATTTATGTGTTTAATTATGTGTTTAATCATGTTTTTAATTATGTTATAAATGTATTCTTATTAATTATGATTTATAAATTTTAGGTAGGACACATGAGAAGGAGTGGGCTGCTGTTTCAACATCGTATAGAACTGCATGCAATTTTTCTCTTTTCTATGTTATATTTTTCTTTTTTAATTATGTTTTCAGTTATGTTATTAATATATTATTTCTTTTCAGTTATGTTTTCTTAATATTTATTTAGGATGCTTCTTTTTAATTATGTTTTTAATTATGTTTTCAGTTATGTTATTAATATGATTTTTATTAATTTTGATTTATAAGTTTTAGGTAGGACCCGTGAGAATGTGCGAGCAGCTGTTTTAGCATCGTGCAGAGCTATTTCCATCTCCAGCATTCTTATCTATTTATATGTATTTATTTTCTATTTTATATATTTTTTTGTCTCTCTCTTATTCATCTTTTTCTTCCTTTTTCAGAAATGATCGAGTAATCATGCAGCGATATTCAATATGTCTTTTCTTTTCTTTTTCTTATTTTTTCCTTATTTTCTTCTTTTCCAGTATAGATCATCAAGGGATAGGTTCACGTCTGCGTCATCACCTGGCTCGATTCATCATCGATTTTTACGCGCGGATACGGGAAGGATAGGAGAATACTCGCACGTGTGTCGGCAAGCACAGGTGTGGGTGTTCACGGGCGCGATTAAACTTCGTTTGATTGTTCGTATCGAAAACGCGAATTTAGAGTAGAGTCACCGTTTTTTTAACACTCACGTGAATGAACGCGGGCGCGACTTAAAAGTCCTACCGGGGACTTCGTTTATATTTGCTCGAATATTCGATTAGATTACCTCGCGAACGCGTTTTTTTTAAAGTAGAGTCACCGTTTTCCGAATACTTGCGTGGGTGTCCGGGCGCGATTAAAAGTCCTACCATGGACTTCGTTTTAGTGTTGAAATTCGGGGTGCGCGAACGGTTTACCTTGTAGTGCTGTACATAGTTTGCTGATGTTATGACAATCCTCATATTTGGTAGCGGGGCGGAAATCCCGACAAATATTATAGGAAAGTCTAAACACCGGTTAACATATGTCACTTTGGATTTCAACTTAGAGTCACCGTTATTCTAACACTCACGTGAGTGTTCGCGTGCGCGATTAAAAGTCCTACCGGGGACTCGTTTTGTTTGCTCGAATATTCGATTAGTTTATTTAGACTAGAGTCACCGTTTTCCGAACTCTAGCGTGGGTGTCCGGGCGCGATTAAAAGTCCTATCATAGACTTCGTTTTAGTGTTCAAATTCGGAGTGCGCTTCGGATTTCAACTTAGAGTCACCGTTATTCTAACACTCACGTGAGAGTTCGCGTGCGCGATTGTAAGTCCTACCGGGGACTTCGTTTTATTTCTTCGACATATCGATTAGATTAGTTCGCGAATTTGGATAGAACAGTAGAATCTACGTAATAATAACACACGTGAGTGTCGCGAACGCGATTAATGCGCTTTGATTGTTCGAAATTCGGATGCACGAATTCAGATGTGCTTAATAATCCGTTATGCCTGAGGCGGAGGGTGTCGAACGGTTAAGCTTTCTGTAAGTGGAGTCCCTGTAGCTAAGGCTAGATACTTCCTGTTAGCTTTGTACCATGCCCAAGATATCCGAAGCGGAAGGCATGAGGGATCGGTATCGCGGAACGCGGATTTTAGAATAGAGTCACCGTCAGCCCGTGGGTCTCCACATGCAGCAACTTCCACGTAGTGAGACCTGGATCGTTAATACTTGCAAAGTTTAATTGTAAATTTTCAAATGCAAGTATTATCGAGCGAATGGCTGCATATTGTATCACATTTTCAGTATCTATTCATTCTAATTCCAACTAAACATTAACATATTTTCATTTTATGTAGCTAATAATACTTCAAAAGAAGAAATATAGCAGAAATCTATTCTACAATAATTTCTCAGAGAAACGAAAAGACAATTTTTCTATCTCTCTTTAATATCGGCTGTCATTTCTATTTATTCTTATTTATTGTCATTAATCATCCTTTATATATCTCGGGTGGGACCCACGGGTGGGGTCTGTGGGCGAGGGCTTCTGTGCGGGTTGCTGTCTCAGCATCATATAGAACTATTTCTCTTGTCTTATCTTTTTGGGGCTTTCCATTTTTCTCTTACTGGGGTTCTCTTTTCTTTCTCCGGCTCTCGTTTCTATCTCATATTTTTCATTTCTAATTATGTTTTCAATTATGTTATTAATATGTTATTTACGTTTAATTATGTGTTCTTAATAATTATTTATGTTGTTTCTTTCTAATTATTTATTTAATTATGTGTTTAATTATGTTTTCAATTATGTTTTTAATATATGGTTATTCATTATGATTTACAGCTTTAGTTAAAATCCATGGGATGGTGCATTCCGCTTCTCTTCTCATTTCTTTTTCTAGGTCTCATATCTATTTATATATATTTATTTTCTATTTGTATTTTATATATGTATATATATATATTATTTTCTGTTTAATATTTTTTTTTTGTTCTTTTATTTTCTCTTTAGCTTTTTCTTTTTCAGGATAGATCATCGAGGGATAGGTTCATCAGCGACCGGATGATTCGTCGCATGGCGGGATTCATCATCGATTTTTATACGCGAATACGGGAAGGATAGGAAGAACACTGGCGCGCGTGTCGGCGGGCACAGGCGTGGGTGTTCTCGGGCGCGATTACATTACGTTTGATTGTTCGAATCGAAAACGCGAATTGTAGAGTAGAGTCATCGTTTTTCTAACATTCGCGTGGGTGTTCGGGCGCGATTAAAGGTCCTACCGTGGACTTCGTTTGGTTTCTTCAAAATTTCGATGGGGGTACTTCGCGAATTTCGGCTTAATAGTAGAGTATACGTAATTATAACACACACGTGAGTGTCGCGACGCGATTAGTATTTCTAAGGAGTGCGCTTTGATTGTTCGAAATTCGGAAAGCACGAATTCGAATGTGCTTAATAATCCGTTATGTCTGAAGCGGACGGTGCAAATGGTGGAGCTATCTGTAAGAGGTGTGTAGTAGCTAAGCTACGCATACCCTGTTAGTTAAGAAGCCAGTGCATTGAAGCGGAAAGGTATCGCGGATCGGTATCGCGGAGCGCGGATTTTAGAGTAGAGTCACCGTCAGCCCGTGGGTCTCCACATGCAGCAACTTCCACGTAGTGAGACCTGGGTCGTTAATACTTGCAAAGTTTAATTGTAAATTTTCAAATGCAAGTATTATCGAGCGAATGGCTGCATATTGTATCACATTTTCAGTATTTATTCATTCTAATTCCAACTAAACATTAACATATTTTCATTTTATGTAGCTAATAATACTTCAAAAGAAGAAATATAGCAGAAATCTATTCTACAATAATTTCTCAGAGAAACGAAAAGACAATTTTTCTATCTCTCTTTAATATCGGCTGTCATTTCTATTTATTCTTATTTATTGTCATTAATCATCCTTTATATATCTCGGGTGGGACCCACGGGTGGGGCCTGTGGGCGAGGGCTTCTGTGCGGGTTGCTGTCTCAGCATCATATAGAACTATTTCTCTTGTCTTATCTTTTTGGGGCTTTCCATTTTTCTCTTACTGGGGTTCTCTTTTCTTTCTCCGGCTCTCGTTTCTATCTCATATTTTTCATTTCTAATTATGTTTTCAATTATGTTATTAATATGTTATTTACGTTTAATTATGTGTTCTTAATAATTATTTATGTTGTTTCTTTCTAATTATGTATTTAATTATACGTTCAATTATGTGTTTATATTTTTAATTATGTTTCTGATTATGTTTTTTATTATGTTTTTAATTATGATTTAGGTAGGAACCAGGGTATGGTGCATGTTGGTTCTCTTTTCGTTTTCTTTTTCTAGGCTCTTTTATTTATATATATTTATTTTCTATTTGTGTTTTATATATGTATATATATATTATTTTGTTTTATATATTTTTTATTCTTTTATTTTCTCTTTATCTTTTTCTTTTACAGTATAGGTCACCGAGGGATAGGTTCATCAGCGACCGGATGATTCGTCGCATGGCGGGATTCATCATCGATTTTTATACGCGAATACGGGAAGGATAGGAAGAACACTGGCGCGCGTGTCGGCGGGCACAGGCGTGGGTGTTCTCGGGCGCGATTACATTACGTTTGATTGTTCGAATCGAAAACGCGAATTGTAGAGTAGAGTCATCGTTTTTCTAACATTCGCGTGGGTGTTCGGGCGCGATTAAAGGTCCTACCGTGGACTTCGTTTGGTTTCTTCAAAATTTCGATGGGGGTACTTCGCGAATTTCGGCTTAATAGTAGAGTATACGTAATTATAACACACACGTGAGTGTCGCGACGCGATTAGTATTTCTAAGGAGTGCGCTTTGATTGTTCGAAATTCGGAAAGCACGAATTCGAATGTGCTTAATAATCCGTTATGTCTGAAGCGGACGGTGCAAATGGTGGAGCTATCTGTAAGAGGTGTGTAGTAGCTAAGCTACGCATACCCTGTTAGTTAAGAAGCCAGTGCATTGAAGCGGAAAGGTATCGCGGATCGGTATCGCGGAGCGCGGATTTTAGAGTAGAGTCACCGTCAGCCCGTGGGTCTCCACATGCAGCAACTTCCACGTAGTGAGACCTGGGTCGGTATTACTTGCATACTCTAATTATAAATTCTTTAACGCAAGTATTACTGAGCGAATGGCTGCATATTTTTTTACTTTTCCAATATCTTTTTAATCTAATCCTAATTGAACATTAATATTTTTTGACTTTACATCACTGATAATACTTCAAAAGAAGGAATATGGCGGAATTCTATTGTACAATAATTTCTCAGAGAAACGAAAAGGAATTTTCTCTATCACACTTTAATGTCCGGTGTCATTTCTATTTTTTCTTGTTTACTATCGTTACTTATCCTTTATAAATCTCGGGTGGGACCCATGGGAGTGGGCCATGGGTGTGGGCCTCTGTGCGGGTTGCTTTTTCAGCATCTTATAGAGCTGCTTCTCTTTTCTTTTCTTTTTGGGGCACTCTTTTCTATTTCATATTTTTCATTCTTATTTATTATTATTAATTATGATTTATTAGTCTCGGGTGGGACCCATGGGATGGGGACATGGGTGTGGGCCTCTGTGCGGGTTGCTCTCTTAGCATCATGTAGAGCTGCTTCTATTTTCTCATCTTTATGCAGGTTTCTTTTCTATCTCATATTTTTCTTCTTTAATTATGGTTCTAATTATGTTATTAATAAGTTATTTCTTTTTATTATGTCTTTTCAGAATTTAATTATGTTATTTCCTTTTAATTATGTTTTTTTAATATTTATTTATGTTATCTCTTTTTAATTATGTTTTTATGTTCTTAGGTTTGTTATTAATATATTCTTATTAATTTTAATTTTTAAGCATTAGGTAGGACCCATAAGATGAAGTGGACTGTTGTTCCAGCAGCGTGCAGAGCTACTTCTATTTTCTTATCTTTCAGCAACTCTCTTTTATTATTCATATTTTTCTTCTTTAATTATGTTTTTAATTATGTTATTAATATGTTATTTCTTTTCATTATGTCTTTTCAGATTTTTATTATGTTATTTCTTTTTAATTATGTTTTTAATTATGTTATTAATATATTCTTATTAATTATGATTTATAAGCTTTAGGTGGTACCTATGTGATGATACGGGCTGCTGTTTCAGCATCGTGCAGAGCAGCTTCTATTTTCTTATCTTTATGCAGGTTTCTTTTCTATCTCATATTTTTCTTCTTTAATTATGGTTTTAATTATGTTATGAACATAGTCTTATTAATTATGATTTATGTTTTAGGTGGTACCTATGTCATGATACGGGCTGCTGTCACAACATCCTGCAGAGCTGCTTGTCTTTTCGTTTCTTCCTCTAGGTCTCATATCTATTTATATATATTTATTTTCTATTATATTTATATTCTATTTATAATCTATATATATTATGTTTAATTCTATATATTTTTTTCTTTTTCTTATTTTCCCCTTAACTTCTTCTCTTCCAGGATAGATCATCAAGGGATAGTTCATCTCTGGTCGAATGCGTCATCGCCTGTCTCGATTCATCATCGATTTTTATACGCGGTTACGGGCAGGATAGGAGAACACTCGCACGTGTGTCGGCAAGCACAGGTGTGGGTGTTCGCGGGCGCGATTAAACTTCGTTTGATTGTTCGTATCGAAATCGCGAATTTAGAGTAGAGTCACCGTTTTTTAACACTCACGTGAATGAACGCGGGCGCGACTTAAAAGTCCTACCGGGGACTTCGTTTATATTTGCTCGAATATTCGATTAGATTACCTCGCGAACGCGTTTTTTTAGAGTAGAGTCACCGTTTTCCGAGCACTTGCGTGGGTGTCCGGGCGCAATTAAAAGTCCTACCATGGACTTCGTTTTAGTGTTGAAATTCGGGGTGCGCGAACGGTTTACCTTGTAGTGCTGTACATAGTTTGCTGATGTTATGACAATCCTCATATTTGGTAGCGGGGCGGAAATCCCGACAAATATTATAGGAAAGTCTAAACAGCGGTTAACATATGTCACTTTGGATTTCAACTTAGAGTCACCGTTATTCTAACGCTCACGTGAGTGTTCGCTTGCGCGATTAAAAGTCCTACCGGGGACTTCGTTTTGTTTGCTCGAATATTCGATTAGTTTATTTAGACTAGAGTCACCGTTTTCCGAACTCTAGCGTGGGTGTCCGGGCGCGATTAAAAGTCCTATCATAGACTTCGTTTTAGTGTTGAAATTCGGAGTGCGCTTCGGATTTCAACTTAGAGTCACCGTTATTCTAACACTCACGTGAGAGTTCGCGTGCGCGATTGTAAGTCCTACCGGGGACTTCGTTTTATTTCTTCGACATATCGATTAGATTAGTTCGCGAATTTGGATAGAACAGTAGAATCTACGTAATAATAACACACGTGAGTGTCGCGAACGCGATTAATGCGCTTTGATTGTTCGAAATTCGGATGCACGAATTCAGATGTGCTTAATAATCCGTTATGCCTGAGGCGGAGGGTGTCGAACGGTTAAGCTTTCTGTAAGTGGAGTCCCTGTAGCTAAGGCTAGATACTTCCTGTTAGCTTTGTACCATGCCCAAGATATCCGAAGCGGAAGGCATGAGGGATCGGTATCGCGGAACGCGGATTTTAGAATAGAGTCACCGTCAGCCCGTGGGTCTCCACATGCAGCAACTTCCACGTAGTGAGACCTGGGTCGTTAATACTTGCAAAGTTTAATTGTAAATTTTCAAATGCAAGTATTATCGAGCGAATGGCTGCATATTGTATCACATTTTCAGTATCTATTCATTCTAATTCCAACTAAACATTAACATATTTTCATTTTATGTAGCTAATAATACTTCAAAAGAAGAAATATAGCAGAAATCTATTCTACAATAATTTCTCAGAGAAACGAAAAGACAATTTTTCTATCTCTCTTTAATATCGGCTGTCATTTCTATTTATTCTTATTTATTGTCATTAATCATCCTTTATATATCTCGGGTGGGACCCACGGGTGGGGCCTGTGGGCGAGGGCTTCTGTGCGGGTTGCTGTCTCAGCATCATATAGAACTATTTCTCTTGTCTTATCTTTTTGGGGCTTTCCATTTTTCTCTTACTGGGGTTCTCTTTTCTTTCTCCGGCTCTCGTTTCTATCTCATATTTTTCATTTCTAATTATGTTTTCAATTATGTTATTAATATGTTATTTACGTTTAATTATGTGTTCTTAATAATTATTTATGTTGTTTCTTTCTAATTATGTATTTAATTATACGTTCAATTATGTGTTTATATTTTTAATTATGTTTCTGATTATGTTTTTTATTATGTTTTTAATTATGATTTAGGTAGGAACCAGGGTATGGTGCATGTTGGTTCTCTTTTCGTTTTCTTTTTCTAGGCTCTTTTATTTATATATATTTATTTTCTATTTGTGTTTTATATATGTATATATATATTATTTTGTTTTATATATTTTTTATTCTTTTATTTTCTCTTTATCTTTTTCTTTTACAGTATAGGTCACCGAGGGATAGGTTCATCAGCGACCGGATGATTCGTCGCATGGCGGGATTCATCATCGATTTTTATACGCGAATACGGGAAGGATAGGAAGAACACTGGCGCGCGTGTCGGCGGGCACAGGCGTGGGTGTTCTCGGGCGCGATTACATTACGTTTGATTGTTCGAATCGAAAACGCGAATTGTAGAGTAGAGTCATCGTTTTTCTAACATTCGCGTGGGTGTTCGGGCGCGATTAAAGGTCCTACCGTGGACTTCGTTTGGTTTCTTCAAAATTTCGATGGGGGTACTTCGCGAATTTCGGCTTAATAGTAGAGTATACGTAATTATAACACACACGTGAGTGTCGCGACGCGATTAGTATTTCTAAGGAGTGCGCTTTGATTGTTCGAAATTCGGAAAGCACGAATTCGAATGTGCTTAATAATCCGTTATGTCTGAAGCGGACGGTGCAAATGGTGGAGCTATCTGTAAGAGGTGTGTAGTAGCTAAGCTACGCATACCCTGTTAGTTAAGAAGCCAGTGCATTGAAGCGGAAAGGTATCGCGGATCGGTATCGCGGAGCGCGGATTTTAGAGTAGAGTCACCGTCAGCCCGTGGGTCTCCACATGCAGCAACTTCCACGTAGTGAGACCTGGGTCGTTAATACTTGCAAAGTTTAATTGTAAATTTTCAAATGCAAGTATTATCGAGCGAATGGCTGCATATTGTATCACATTTTCAGTATCTATTCATTCTAATTCCAACTAAACATTAACATATTTTCATTTTATGTAGCTAATAATACTTCAAAAGAAGAAATATAGCAGAAATCTATTCTACAATAATTTCTCAGAGAAACGAAAAGACAATTTTTCTATCTCTCTTTAATATCGGCTGTCATTTCTATTTATTCTTATTTATTGTCATTAATCATCCTTTATATATCTCGGGTGGGACCCACGGGTGGGGCCTGTGGGCGAGGGCTTCTGTGCGGGTTGCTGTCTCAGCATCATATAGAACTATTTCTCTTGTCTTATCTTTTTGGGGCTTTCCATTTTTCTCTTACTGGGGTTCTCTTTTCTTTCTCCGGCTCTCGTTTCTATCTCATATTTTTCATTTCTAATTATGTTTTCAATTATGTTATTAATATGTTATTTACGTTTAATTATGTGTTCTTAATAATTATTTATGTTGTTTCTTTCTAATTATGTATTTAATTATACGTTCAATTATGTGTTTATATTTTTAATTATGTTTCTGATTATGTTTTTTATTATGTTTTTAATTATGATTTAGGTAGGAACCAGGGTATGGTGCATGTTGGTTCTCTTTTCGTTTTCTTTTTCTAGGCTCTTTTATTTATATATATTTATTTTCTATTTGTGTTTTATATATGTATATATATATTATTTTGTTTTATATATTTTTTATTCTTTTATTTTCTCTTTATCTTTTTCTTTTACAGTATAGGTCACCGAGGGATAGGTTCATCAGCGACCGGATGATTCGTCGCATGGCGGGATTCATCATCGATTTTTATACGCGAATACGGGAAGGATAGGAAGAACACTGGCGCGCGTGTCGGCGGGCACAGGCGTGGGTGTTCTCGGGCGCGATTACATTACGTTTGATTGTTCGAATCGAAAACGCGAATTGTAGAGTAGAGTCATCGTTTTTCTAACATTCGCGTGGGTGTTCGGGCGCGATTAAAGGTCCTACCGTGGACTTCGTTTGGTTTCTTCAAAATTTCGATGGGGGTACTTCGCGAATTTCGGCTTAATAGTAGAGTATACGTAATTATAACACACACGTGAGTGTCGCGACGCGATTAGTATTTCTAAGGAGTGCGCTTTGATTGTTCGAAATTCGGAAAGCACGAATTCGAATGTGCTTAATAATCCGTTATGTCTGAAGCGGACGGTGCAAATGGTGGAGCTATCTGTAAGAGGTGTGTAGTAGCTAAGCTACGCATACCCTGTTAGTTAAGAAGCCAGTGCATTGAAGCGGAAAGGTATCGCGGATCGGTATCGCGGAGCGCGGATTTTAGAGTAGAGTCACCGTCAGCCCGTGGGTCTCCACATGCAGCAACTTCCACGTAGTGAGACCTGGGTCGATAGTACTAGCGATGCATTGAAATCTAATAATTAATATATCACACAACGCTAGTAATATCGTGCGAATGGCTGCATATTTCAATATATTTTCAAAATTTTTACAATCTAATTCGGTTTATACACGAAAATATTAACGCTTTAGATTGCCAATAATACTTTTAGGCAATTAGATAAGATATAGTTAACTTCAAAGATAATTTCTTTTAATTCGAAAATTTATATACTAATTGTCATATGTTTTAATTATATTTATTATTCTTTATGCTTTTATCGTGAAACAGATGCGTACCTAACTCGTCAATCATTTCGAAACGCATCCTGCTATCAAAGAAATATATACTTATGAGAAACTGAAAAATGAGTCCACAGTTTATTAAAATAGTTAGTCTACCCACATGAAACCAATTATTGTTTGCTTAAAAAAAGAATGACCAAACAAGCTTATAAACCGATATAGACGCATGGCTGAGGAAACGTTCCCCTCTTATATTCGTAGTTCATATTTTGTCCATATTTGTCATTGAAGTTATACAGGCTTCGAATAAAAAGTAGTGAACGGCTTTAACGATATGATTATTAATGATTCGATTTGAAATATATCACGAATCATTGAATCGTTCGTCTTATGTTTAGAAAAAAATTAAAAAAAGATCGTGAAGGCCATGAAATCTAACGAGAAAATACAAAGTTGCAATGGTGGACGTTTTAGTTTAGAAGAGATGAAGACGGGCCAAGCTGAATCTGGGAGATGTGGGATCAGCTGCCGGAGCTGATATTAATACAAATATTCAGTCATCTTGATCGTGGGGATCGTGCCAGTGTTTCTCAAGTTTGTCGATCATGGAATTTAGCGCTCTCTTCGCCTGTTCTATGGCGTTCGGTCACAGTCCTAATTGATCGTGATCTTAGAGGAAATTTCCCTTTGGCGGGAGAATTGGCTGTACGTACGACAATTCTAGGTTTTTATTTTCTTTATATGCATTCATTATAAAAATTTATTAATCATTTCAAATGAAACTTATATGTATAGTACTCTTTTTTGTCAACATTTAACTTTACATTTAATTTCCTCTTTATCTACTTGATAATATCGGTCAAAAACGACATATTTGAAATAATTATTGGAACTTCTTTTCGATTTCATAGGTTAAATATGGACAACACATGAGAAGTTTAGAACTTGCTTGGTCAAGATCATACATTTTACCACGAGAAACACGAGCTGCTCGTAATATTCAGGCAGAAGCAGGCGCAGACTTTCTTGCGGTTGTACGAGCCAAGAATGTGCAATTGAAAGAACTTATATTAACTAATTGGGTTTTCAGTTATAAATGGGGAGATAGGGGCAAACTTTTATATGCTCTTGCAAATTTTCTCGGGTAATGTAATAGAGTTTTTATAATATTATCAATTGATCGAAATTAAGAGAAGAATATCTTTCTTTAGGTGCCAATATAATCTTGAAACTTTGAGTTTACTAAATGCTAATTTTGGTGTAAGCGATGTTTTGCGTCTGTTAGGAACTGCTGCAAGAGGATGCAGTGAGAGATTAGCATCTTTGGATCTTCGTGGTGCATTTAGACAATGGCAAACTCCTCATAGCAATCCTAGGTATTAAAATATATATCTATACAATTTGTTACCCATATATAAAATTACTAATTTTTACTTTTGTATTTTAGATATTTACGTCTATTAGGTCGTCTTCATGCATTAACTCTATTGAAACTGGATTATCCAGCAATATCGGATCATACTTTAAATGCTTTGGCCAATGGAGCTCCAAAAGTTCTTAAAACTTTGCACATATCCATCCGTGATTCTGATTCTCGACAACATACTGTTACCGATAGTTCTTGGAATAATCTAACACGTGCTTGCCCAAACTTAACAGTCGCTTATACAATAGGTATATCTTATAAGATAAAATGAATATTTTTATATGTATTTATCTTTTAGTTATCATTTCTAGATAACATGAATCTATTATTTAAAGTTTACGTATGTATATGGTATTTAGTTTTTCAAGATTGATTTTCAGTAAATATTTCACATTATGAGGACATGTGCTACCTGTTGCTTCCTAGTGTTCCACTTGCTAAGTTTCAATTATTCAGTGGATATGTTTGGGACCAAAGTAGATCTCGTAATTTTCGAGGCACCGTTGGACTTCTCATTTCTCATTATACAAACACTTTAGGTATCGCGTTATGAAAATAATTAATTAAATTTCTAAAGAAATAAAAAAGAAATTAATTTTTTTCTTTTCAGCTGAAGTGATGTTGCAACTTAAGAATAATCGAGAGTTATTAGATGATCTACTTGTTTCTATGCTTGTTCAGTGCAAAAATTTAATTAGATTGCAATATGATGGAATTATGAGGAGCCTTGATACTTTACGTGATATTTGTCATTTACAAGTGGAACACAAAACTTGTAAGTACAATCCTTGTCATTGATTTACGTGAAATTATGAACTAAGACGTTATTACATTATAGATTTTCGTACGATTCATATAAAGCCACGTATCGTTAATATCAGGAATCGTGCGATATTGGACGATGTAAACTATCAGTATGTTCATAAGATGCTCGAGCAAGAAGTTGACTTTCGTATAGAAGATCCAGCTTCATTTTTTATGTACTATTAATCACACGTTGAATGTTGTCTCTGTAACGATCCCCGATCTATTTATCCACATCTCTCTCGATTTCTAACGTTAGAAAATAAAGTACAGCCAAATACCATCTCAATTTAGATAATTTAATAATAAAAAGGGTTGCCTAAAAAAAATTTTAATACAATTTATACAAAGATCATTTTTATATCCAATATGTAAAATTTATATAATTCTTCATTTTTTTTTTTCAATTTATACAAAATTATGAAGAAATTGCACCTTGCTTACCTTTTTGGTATTATAGTTTTATCTTTGAGTATAATTAATATTTTAGTTTAATTAGTACAAATCAATATATATATATATAATATATATATATATATATTACATACACGATGTATAAAAAAAACTTTATATTAATATGGACGTTGTTCGATCGTTCGTTTCCACCTGGGAAGAACTTTTATATTATCATATCAAAATTAATCGTACAAGTGTAAATGTGGATATAAAAATCGATAGACATGGAAGTGTAAATCGAGGAGTCGAATTTTCTTATATAACAAGAATACAATTTTTTATCGACACGATTTCATGTGAGTATTCAAAACCGTTCTAGTAACGAAACCCTTACCACACTGAGAACATACATAGGGCCTTTCACCCGTATGATATCTTTTATGAACGACAAGTGTGGATCTTTGTGTAAATGCTTTACCGCATTGATCGCATGAATATTTTCTTTCTCCCGTATGTGTGACATTGTGAGTCCTTAAAAGAGTTTCACAAGCGAAACACTTGCCGCAAATTTCACAAGTGTATGGTTTCTCACCTGTGTGGGATCTATTATGAATTTCGAGACCTTTTGCTGTTTTTAATTCCTTGCCACAAAGAGCGCAAAGATAACGACGTCTCTCGTAATTCGACGAATCACCGTGAGCCTTCACTTTGTGCTGTTTCAACACGGATTTGTATTTGTAAATTTTTCCACAAATTTCACATTTGTGTTCTGAACTTTGACGATCCGATTGCAGAAGATTATCATCCGCTATCACACTGTTGGGATCATAATGGTACAAACGATTGTGTTCTTTCAAGCTGAAAAAATGATAACAATAAATTTACAACGCACTTTCTCTTGGATTTAGAAGTAACAGATACGTGTCAAATATTTTTTCTAAAAAAATAATTGATCATTTTTTATTAAAGAAATAAATATGATACCTGTAAACGTCATTAAATGTTCCACCGCATGCGTTACACTGATGATACTCCATAAAATTGTGCATAGCCGTATGAGAGGTGAAAGCAACTTTTTCGGTAAATATTTCGCTACATATCTCACAGGTAAACTTTTCTTCTCGATGATGACGCTTTTTGTGTCTCTCCAAGTCGCTCGTATCAACCCCCATAAAAGTACATTGCGTACATGGTACGGTTTTCGGCGTGTGACATTTTTTTACATGAGCATTTAACATGAATTGCTGGGGATAGTTTTTCCCACAGATCATACATTTGAATGGTCGATGAATCCCATGAACGATCCTTAGATGAGCCACCAGTCTTGTTACGAAGTGGAATTTTTGTTCGCAGAATTCGCAGGCTTTCTCGTTCGTCTCGTATCTGTAAAAATGCGACATTAGTTATTTAGAGAATAGGATCTGGAGTTTCTATTGTATCATCTTCAACACTTCATTACTATACATTATCTTACCCTAATCAGATTGTATGCTAGCTTGTATTTAATGATGAATAGAAATAAAACTTACAATATTTGTATTATAATCGCAGAGTTAATCGAATTCTTTCGATTGATACGTAGATACTTACGTTTACAGTGTATTAGACGTCGTCTCACTTATCAATCGGTCGATTGATTACGGAAAGGAACATATCTATTTAATTTAAACAAGACGTTAGATCGTAGGAAATATTTAATACTAATATAAATAAAGAATACATGTAATTGTCTCTAATATGTAAAAATATTATTTAAATTGTCCCTATTTAGATGATATTATATTCTTTTTAGAAATTGACGAGTTCAATTCTAAATGGCTGTTGTCTCTTGCAAGGGTTTTGTTACTATCGGCGGAAATCTTGTCATGTACCTTACGATGATTCTTAAGGAACGTACCGGAAATGAAACTCTTATCACAATCAGGACATTTAAATGGTCTTTCTCCCGAATGATAACGAAGATGCATAACCAAAGATGTCCTTTGCGTAAAACGTCTGCCGCATTCGGAACAAACGTGCGGTTTCTCTCCAGTATGAATTCGCAAATGAATTTTTAAATTTTCTTTACTACTAAATTTCTTAGAACATATTTCACAAGTGGCTATTTTTTCACCAGTATGTACACGCCTATGAATAGATAGTCTCTTATGCGAAGATAATGCTTTACCGCACAAATCACAAAGATATTTCGTTTTGATCAACTTAGAAGTTTTATCTGTCAATAACTTTTGATCGGTCAAGTTGATTCTGCCAATGAGTTTGTTCGTAGCTGTAGTTGAAACATTCGTGTTACAGGACAAATTCGTATGTTGAGTTCTCAAATGCCTAGTTAGATTTTTCTTATATGAATACATTTTTTTACAATATTCACATTGATAAAATTTATCTTTGATGTGTACGTTAAAATGTTCCTCATAGTCTGCCCTATCAAAGAATCCTTTCTGACACTTTTCGCACTTATAAACATAATCCTTTCTATGTCTTCGAAGATGAGATTCCAAATTTGATTTTTGATTAGAAACGTAATCACAAAGATCGCAAGCAAATTTCTTTTGACCGGTGTGGATCAATTTGTGACGTGCTATATTCATTGGACTACGAAAGGCTTTTCCACATTCGTCGCAATTGAATGCTCTTTCAATACCATGCAGATTCTTCAAGTGTTCAACTAATTTCATCATGTGACGAAAACGTGCACGGCACTTGATACACTCGTGTACACCTCGCGATTTCTTCCTCTGTTGCCTGGAACAAGAGAGATATAATATACATGTGACATCATCATCGTTGAATATAATTTTGATTATTCCAATAATTAAAATGATAATGGATTTGATATATATATATATATATATATATCCAATTAAATATGGATGAGAAAATTGTATGAATTGTTACCTTTTTAATTACTATCTTCATTGAATATAGAATTAATAAGAACTAGAAAATATGGATCATTGAGATTATTATAAAAAAACATTATATTTTTAAATTAATAATAGTGTATATCGAATTAATCACAATAACATCGCTCGGTGTATTATTTATAAAAATATGAAATAAATTGATTTACTTACTAGACATTCGTGAAATGAATTTTTATTGATCTTGCGTAGTAACAAAATGAACTTATTATCTACACTAATATTAAAATATCAACGAGTCTGATATTGTTAATCTACTTTCACAAAAATGATTATCCTAAATGATTTTTATCATATATGCTCTAAAAAAATCTTATTTTCTTCGATGTAAGAAAAAAAAGAGGCGGCATTAATTGATCAAAGTCGAAGTTAATTTACACAATAAAAATTCAAGGATAAAGTTCATTCTATCTTTATCGTATTTTTTGTTGTATATTCCCTGGTAAACTCAGTAACTATACTTTTAACAGACACTACTGGTAGAGGTGGCAAAGGACCAGGATGTCTTTTTCTATGACAAATTAGGCCTGGTTTTTGTGCAAAGGCCTGTCCACAAATATCACAAATGTATGGTCTCTTTCCGGTGTGTATAAGAACATGTTGTTCTTGAGCAGTTTGCCTTCTGAAGGATTTACCACAAACTGGACAGGGAAAGGGTTTGACACCAGTGTGTATTCGCATGTGGGAATCGAGATCACGACCTCGGAATCTTTTTCCACATGTGGGACAAAGAACCTTTTCTCTGTTCTCGTGCCAAGCTAAATGTTGTTCAAGATTTTCACGAGTCGTCATGCCACGTCTACAAATACGACACACGAACTCAGGTTTATAATGTCTGTACTTCATGTGAGCTTTCAACGCATGAAGGTTCTTGCTGAAGTGTCCACAAACGTCGCATACGATAGGTGGTGCACCACTGTGATTCTGTTTAACGTGATGATTCAAAGCCTTTTTGATCTTGAACTGTTTGCCACAAGTATCGCAAGAATAATCATAACTGTTGGTATGTAGACGAATATAATGATTCTTCAATGTACCCTTGTTATTACTTTTGTATTCGCAAACGCTACACTCGTAAATCTGACGACGGTGAATCCTCTCAGTATGAGAGATTAAATAACGTCGAAGGCTAAACGTCTTTGAACAATCGGTACATTTATGTTTGTGTTGTTTCAAATGTTCTATCAAGTTACTCTTCTTCAGGAATTTTCGCTGACAATGATCACATTCAACATTCTTATTTATTTTCTTTTTTGATGACCCTTTGATATTCAATGTAGTCGTTTCATTTTTGAAACGATCTACAAAGAAAACAGACGTTTCCTTTCGAGTGTTATCCTCGTTATCCGTTCGTTTCAAGGATCTTGTTTCGTTGCATTCGTCGTATTCGAGTTTCAGCGAAGAGAGATGAGCGGATTTAATGTCCACGCTCAATGGATCGGATACTCTAAAACATACAAGCGAAGTATTTCGTTATTACTAGTTCCAATTATATTACGAAACAATTTCGTATCTTTCTATTCTTTGCGATCGATGAGGAATCTATAACAGACGAAACAGTCTCAATCTTTTTTTTAGGACGTTTGTAATCCTCAAGTCTGTGATAATAACGTCTTGCTTTAATTCTTACTTACTCTTTTTTATTTTTATTTTTTTATTTTTTTTTATCTGTTAACGCTGATTTTTGGAAGGTTTGGGAGTCGCTATATGTATTATTATTACATTTAGAAATTTAACATCTTTAATTTGTCTACATACTTCACATACATGACATTAAAGGTATATCACCATCATTATCATCATTTTATCATTCGATCATTCGTAAATATTCGATGATTTGGAAAATTGTAATCTTATCGCTATCGTGGCACCAAAATTATTTTATAATAGAATAAAGTGCTTTTTCTCTCTTTTCTTTTGTTCCCCCTCTTCATTTTCTTTTTTTTCTTCTACATTAAAAATCTATTTATTTGTCGCATTAAGAAAATTAAAAGTCTTTCTCAGATCATCGCGATCCTCAATAAAAAAAAGTCTGGGCTCACAATGCGTTTATGCCAACGAACAATGTCCTATTTTTTTACATAACTATACTCTGGTCAAACGTAACTATGTTAACAGGAGAAGACGTTTATTATTATTATTATTATTATTATTATTATTATTATTATTATTATTATCATTATCATCATCATCATCATCATCATCATCATCATCATTATTATTATTATTGTTACGGTAACAAAAAAAACCAAGACTCGATTAAATGACGACGTTGCCGTCAGGTAATGTTCACTGATCTTACAATTACAGTTTTCAAATTGTTGATATCTAACTCGCTTTGTTATTCTAGTTAAAAGTCTGCTTGAGAACTATAAAATGGATGCGGTAGGTTGTGACTTTTACATATCTATTTACACTTATCTTCAAATATGTTAACTACAATTACAAAATGTTATTCTTCACTATTATCTGAAGTGTAACAGCGTTTTAAAAGGTCCGATAGATTTTTTCTAACTTAAAAGTTGTTAAGCACGTGTCTCTTTGTGCATTGTGTTGTCAGGAAAGGATCGCAAGAGAAATATTACTTGAAAATCTTAAAATATATACGTGTAAATATATTTATATATATATATATATATATAAAAAAAAGAAGAAAAAAAAGAAAAAGCATTTTTTTTAATCAATTGAATTCGAAATAAATCATTTTATTAGGTCTTTCATGTGCCTTGTTTGATTATCCTGTAAAAAAAAAAAAAAAAAAAAAAAAAACAAAAAAAAAAACAAAAAAAACAAAACAAAACAAAAAAACAAAAAAAAAATAATAAATAAAAATAAAAAAAAAAAAAAAAAATAAAAAAAAATAAAAAAAAAATAAAAAAAAAAAAAATAAAAAGAGACATAATGGAAAATTTCGATTGATAAACCGGAACTAATATAATTAAGTGATCCTAATTGCTTAAACGAAGATACTTTATGTTTCTTCGACTATTCTCTCGTCGTTTTCACGAGCATTGATCTCTTGAACGTATCCCTCAGTAAATTCCTTAACGATGTCCGCGATTGGCATCACGGGTAATGGTGGATGAGGGCCAGGGTGTGTCTTTCTATGACATATTAAACCTGGTTTTTGAGTGAAAGCTTTCCCACAAATGTCGCAAACAAATGGTCGCTTTCCTGTGTGTATTAGCAAGTGTTGTCTCAATTGCGATCTTCTTGCGAAAGGTTTGTTACAGATCAGACAAGAATGTGGTTTACATCCGGTATGAACAGCCATGTGTCTCTTGAAAGAATCTTTTTTTGTGAATGTTTTACCACACTCCGCGCATACGATTTTTTCTCTCTTTTCATGTTGCATTAAAAGATGTTGATCTAAGTTCTCCTGGGTCACCATTCGTCTTTTACAAATGTGACATTCGTATTTTGGCTTGTAATGCGCCCATTTCTGATGAACATAAAGAGAACCACTATTCTGACAGAGTTTTCCACAAACGTCACAATTCAATGGTTTCTCCTTATGATGGAATCTCACGTGATTCGTGAGATCACCTTTGACCTTGAATTTTTTCGGACAAAATTTACACTGATGTTCATATCGATCCGTATGTTTCCTTATAAAATGAGACTGTAATGAGTGTTTGGATCTACATACAAATCCACAAGCGGCACAGGGAAAGAGTAAATTGTTTGGTCGTTTTCTCGACCAAGTTTCGTGTTTCCTTTCAAGATGTGCCGCGAACAAGCTTTTCTTCAATGTTCTATAATCACACACGGCGCATATATAAGCACCGTCCTCTTGTATGCACACTTTCTTTTTGTGAGTCCATGCGACGTGCTTTCGAAAGGATATTGCTGAGTTGAACATCTCTGAACACAGTTTACACTTCAGTGCAGTATTCGAAACCTTTTTGCGATTTTTCGTTGGAGATGCGGTATCGTTCGTAGATCCTAAGATCTCGCTTTCGAGATATTCTACTTCTCCTTCGTCTTCAGCATTATTGTTATAAGTTTCTTCGCTTTGAAAATTATTGTTTGATTTCACATTGATATCTGTAGAAAAAAGCTTTTCTATGGTCACCATGCTACCTTGAAGTTTCACCTGATACAAATCTCCTACAGTGTTTCTACCGTCTACCCCGTTACTTCCGTTAAGTACGATCGGTTTTGTGTCTATTTCTTCCTCCTTTTGTTCGTAATTACCATTAAAAATATTTCCTTCCTCGTAAAGTTTTTCATCCATCGAATCATATTGTAAATTTTCTTCGTTATAAAGGCATTCAACTTTTGGTACCTTGCTACCTTCCTCGTCTTCTACCAAATCATTTACCTCTTCCTTTCCCTCCTTCATCAATTCTTCCTCATTCTCTACAACCTCCTCCAATTCTTCAGGAATATCTTCGTCTGGTAACGGTACGTCACCCTCCGGTACAAATGCATAATATGGCTTTCCATCGAACTCTAAAATCTGCCATTTCCTCATTACCACAGTTTCTTTATCGTAGATGAAAATACCGCGAGGGTCGTAAGTAGGCTCGTGATCATACCTGAAACATCGACGATTAAATGTGTTATAAAAGTATAGAAGACAACAATTATTATCAGGTTTTGTGATGTCGAATGTGTAAATTAACTATAATAGTTTTTTTTTTCTAATCGTGATAATATCAGGGATTATCCTATTTTTTCTGTTTGTTTTTTTTCTTTTTTAATTTATGTAGGTGTACGTGTCGAGTCGAAGTCACATGTGAGTAAGTTTTAATATCGAAAGATACATCGTCGATATGTTATCGCCTAGTTTTCGTACAAGAATCGGTGTATTCATACTAGAATCATAATCCAAGAAACTCATGTTACCAAATTCGGTTTCATGAATTCCTTTCATCAGCTTCTAATGTCATACAATCTAATAAAACGCATGAATTTTTATTTATGATGAAAGAAATATTATCAAAAAATGATTGGAACATTCCATAGAACACGTTTTCTTTTTCTTCTTTTTTTTTTTTTTTTTTTTTTTTTTTTTTTTTTTTTTTTTTTTTTTTTTTAATAAATCGCATTCTTTCGGAGAATAATTTCCGAACTATCACAAATGTTCATAATTACGAACATAATTACGTTTATAGTATATAAAAATATGATATATTAATACTAGTAGATTCGTTGACAATATAGAAAAAATATTATTAACTAAAAGTTGTCTACGAAAGACAAGAAACGGATATATCTATCGATTTTTCATTTCTTCTTGAATTCTTTTAGGATGTGATCGATGTGTATAACAGGTAGTGGTGGTAGAATTCCTGAATGGTTCTTCCTGTGGCATATAAGACCGGCCTTTTGAGCGAAAGACTTGCCACAAACATCACAGGTATAAATTCGTTCGCCAGTATGTAGAAGAAGATGTTGACTAAGACTACTGTGGGTAGCAAAAGCTCTACCACAAACAGTACAGTTGTAGGGTTTGTCACCTGTATGAATTCTCATGTGTTTACGGAGATCATAATTTTCAATGAAAGTTTTACCACATTTTTCGCAAACAGACTTCTCCTTTCTCTCGTGTTGAGTCAAAACGTGTTGGTTCAGGTTCTCTTTGGTTACCAAACGTTTGTGGCACATTGGACATTCAAACTTTGCCTTGTAATGAGCATGTTTCTGATGAATATACAAACTATGACTGTTCTTGCAAGTTTTTCCACAGACGTCGCATATCACTAGTGATTCTTGATGAATCAGTCTCGTATGAGTCGTAAGATCACTTTTGATTTTAAATTGTTTGCCACAGTATTTGCAGATGTAACAATAATGTTGAGTATGCTTTTGTACAAAGTGTGATCTCAATGTTTCCTTTTTTGCATATACCACATCACAAACGATACAGACGAATTCACGTTTTTTCTTGCAGTTACCATCTTCGCTCGTTCTATCATTCCCATTGTGTTTCTCCGCCAGATAAGCTATCATAGTTGATCTCTTGTTGCATTTGAAATCGTTTGTCACGCAAGTCAATGCTTCTTGATTTCTTGTTATTTTGTCAATGACATTTGAAGTCTCCTTTGTTTGACGTAAATCGTAATTGTGATTCTCTAACGTCAGTCTACATTCTTTTAAAGGACGTTTGTTTTTCAACTTTATTATACAATCACCATTAGATATATCCTCCGATTTCTTGCTTTTACATGTTATTTCTGATTTCATACCTTGCGAAGTATCAACTCTTGTTGGGATATCACTTTGAAGTAATTTTGTGTTTCTCGATTGATTATCATCAATCTGGTTTGATGTGCTTCTAAAACAAAAAAGAAATATAACATATTTATGATGGTTTCATTCCAACAACAATCGGTGATTACTTACTTTTATAATTATAACTCACGAAGATCGTGATACGGATAATTAAATATATCTCACTCCCTGAATTAAGGGCTGCGAGACTGTTTTTTGAAAAATATTAGGTATTATATTAAATTAATAGAATAAAGAAATATTCATTCATTTTTTTGTTTTTTTGTGTGGTAATAAACAAATCAAATACGACAGATAATTGCAAGTAAATGTATTATTTTACACGTGACAATAATAATAGTGATGTTTTGTCTTTCAAATCCGCATATTTTTTTTTCATAGTTCGTAAAATTCTTGAAATATTATCTTCATTGAAGTAATTCATTATTTCCGTCGGTCATTCTGAAATAAAATTTGTTCAAAATATTATTTAAATGTTTTTAAGATGGATATACAATATTAAAAAGTTACTTACATTTTGAAACAATCACTTTTAATGCCAAAGAAAATAAGCTGTAACATTCTTGAAACTAATTAGTATCGGTTTTATTATAAAATTGTAATAAAGTATTATTTATGTTTATATATATTTTACTTACCGCTGACATAAATTATTAAAACTTAATCTTTTTTATTGTTAAAAAATGTAAATTTTTTATCTTTCTATTAGTGTACTTTATTAAAAACACATCTTCAACTTATTTTAATATTAGTTGCTATGATTACTATAGTAACATACGATATTAACATGACAAAATTACTTGCCATCATAAAATTTACAATGAATTAATTAAAATATTTTATAAATCGTCAAATTTACAAGTAATATTGCAATTAATCCGGAAATCAAAATGAATCCTAATCAAGTTTTTGGATGATCAAACAATACTGTATCTTTATTTTTTACAACTTTTTAATTTAAATTCCTTTAAGTTAATAAAACACGACAAAAGCTTAGAAACTGAAAATAACAACTAGAGAAAAACATTAGTTTTAGTCGCATAATATATATAATTAAAAAATCAATTATTTTCGTCATTGATAAAAATCTCTTAATACATTAAAATCTCATATTGCTTTGGAATAGATACAATCTTTTTGTTTTTTTATTTTAAACATTCCAATCTTCAAAAACCATGTCAAATATTTATAACTTTTAAAAATTAAGTACGATGAACCGTTATTTATTTATTTATTTATTTTTTTTTTTTTTGTTAATCATCAATCCTTCTTCATAAAATCGCTAAGTATGTGTTTGATGTGTACGACCGGTAAAGGTGGATGAACACCAGGATGAGATTTTCGATGACAAATCAGTCCAGGTTTCTGTGTGAAGGCTTTACCACAAATATCACAAATATATGGCCGTTTTCCTGTATGTATAAGAAGATGCTGTCTGTAAGCAGTACGACGAGCAAACGCTTTCCCACATATATGGCAATCATAGGGTCTATCTCCTGTATGAGTCATCATATGTTGTTTCAATCGATGATTTTCAGAAAATGATTTTCCACATTCTTCGCAAACGAAACTTTCACGTCGTTCGTGCTGAAGGAGTATATGCTGGTCAAGATTTTCTTGCGTTACCATTCTTCTTTTACAAATCTCACATTCGTATTTGGGCTTGAAATGAGCCCACTTTTGGTGGACGTACAAGGAATTACTATTGGAACAAGTTTTACCACAAACGTCGCAAACTATAGGGCCTTCTTTATGCTTGAAACGAACGTGCAGTCTCATGTCTCCCTTAACTTTGAACTTCTTGCCACAAAACTCACAATCATATTTATATTCCGATGCGTGCTTACGTTCAAGATGTTCCTTCAAACGTCTTCTGGTCTGACATTTAAATTCACATATGTCACAAGCATATTCTTCCTGTTCCGAGAGAATTCCACGACTAGTCTTTCTTCTACCGGTTCGACGAGTCGAGTGTTTCCTACTAATATGAGAATAGAGAGTAGATTTATTTGTGCTCTCGTAATTACAATAATTACACGTATAAGTTAGGCTTTCTAGATCATCGACGTTCTCTTCTTGCTCAGGTTTATGTTCCAAGGCTACGTGCATTTTGAAAGCTATCAAGCTACGACAAATCTTGAAACAAACCTTACATTTATATCTCTGAGCTTGTTCGTGTACGGCATTTTTATGACGTTTTAACATTTGCATTACGGGAAAACATATATTGCATTCTTCACAAGCATACATTTTGTTATCCTCCTCGTAAATTTCTTGATCGTTTGTAATTACTTGTTCGTCCACCGATGATTCTTCTTTCTTTATTTTCATTGTGCAAAATGTATCAAGTTCTTCGGTATATGAAAGATCCTTTTCGTTTGATATTCGTAGGGATTCCTCTAAAAGTTCTTTCTTAATCTCATCAGTTTTCGAATTAATTTTTTTTCTTCCAATTAACTTCTTTTCTTGTTTAGCTGGAACAAATGCGTAGTAGAGACAGCCATCCAAATCGACGATTTGCCATGGCTGCATTTGGATCGATTCTTTGCCGTACACAAAATGTCCATCTCCGTTTAGAATCCTGAAAATTATAAGTCAATGTCAGACTAACGTCAAATAGATAAAAGAAAAATTTTGTATAACGCATAAATATTCTTTTACTTTAGGAATTATTAGAAAAACGTTTAAAATCATAACAGGATCTTTTTACCTTTAATATATTCAAAGTTCATGATTTTTTTCTATTTAAGTCACTTATATTTTAATACAATGGTAATAATAAAGATGAGATTTGAGTTACCAAGGTAAAGGTGTTCGTTAGTAACTAGTAAATTAATTGTTCGTATCTGAAATGATTTGGAGAAGTTTTAATTTTCATTGGTATATAATACATGCATAAATATACACCCAGAAAAATATTTGTATATCAAAAATCATTATTTTAATTAGTGAAAAACGCCAGTTTACTCCATATATATATATATATATATATATATATATATATATATATATATATATTATTTCTTCAGCTATTTTTTTTATCATTTTGTGAATGATTCTTTATATTCAATAATTCCATACATCAGTTTACGAATGTGTGAATACGGATATAATTGATATAAAATATAATATTACTTTTTTTAATGCCAAGAACATCGATAATCGAGAAAAATTGTAAGACAGATGAAGATAGAAAGTTACTATAGAAAATCTGCAAGGATTACAAATGAACTGTTAAAATGTATAACAGTCAAAACCCAATGAACCCTGTTAACAGTATTTAAACATTGCACTTCAAGTAAAAAGATATCTATACACGTATATCTATCTAAACATTAATAATGATCAAATGACAATAAAGTTAACGTATTCCCTTTCGACACTTTTTTTTTTTTTATCAGCGTCTTTCAAAACGGGTTAATAACGAGATATTGCAGAAACACGAATTGTGCGATTTGTCTGTATTGAAAAAGCACATGAAAAGTATTAATTCTGAAACACGTTGAATTCCATTAATGAAAAATCGAAATTGAGATCAGTCTCAATTGTTCATAACGTCGTTTAATATATGATCGATGAGAACTCTTGGTAGAGGTGGATGAGATCCAGGATGAGATTTTCGATGGCTAATCAATCCAGGTTTCTGAGTGAAAGCCTTTCCACAAATATCACACACGTATGGTCTCATGCCGGTGTGTATGAGAAGGTGTTGCTTCAGTGCAGTTCTACGTGCAAAAGCTTTGCTGCAAATAGTACAAGTATAAGGTTTATCTCCAGTATGAATCCTCATGTGAACCTTCAATCTGCTGTTTCTAGAAAATGTTTTGCCACATTCTTCACAAACAACATTCTCTTTTCTCTCATGTTGCCTGATCATGTGTTCATTTAAATTCTCCTGGCTCACCATTCGTCTCTTGCATACTTGACATTCGTATTTGGCCTTATAGTGAGCAAACTTTTGATGGACGTAAAGAGAATTGCTATTTAAACAAGTTTTCCCACAGACGTCGCAAATTACCGGCTGTTCTCGATGACTGAATCTTATGTGATTCGTAAGATCACCTTTAACTTTGAATTTCTTTCCACATGTTTCACAAGAAAATTTAAAATCGTCGGTATGCTTTCTGGCTACGTGAACCTTCAGTTCATACTTGTTTTTATTTTTATAATCACATTGACTGCAATAGAACAATTCAGGTTGATCATTACCGGTACATGATCTCGTAGTTTTGTGCTTTCTCTTGATGTGAGAATAAAGAGACGTTCTCTTGATCGTCTTGAAGTCACACTCGTTGCAAGCATAAACCTCGTTCAAGGCTTCGATTTTATGCTGACGTTTGTGCGAATAAAGTGTACTCTTTTTCGCACATTTGAAATCGCAAATATCACAACGTTCTTCGAGATTAACTTTGTTGTTGTGCTTCTTTGCAACATGACTCGTCATAGTTGATCTCTTTTTACAACGGAACGTACAACACGAACAAGAAAACATCGATGCACTTTCTTGGACCTCGCGATCATACTTATCTTCTTTAGCTTTTGTTATTTTATAATTCCATTTGTTTGATCTGCTCGATGAATTTTCTATTCTCTTCTCTGATTTTCGATGACATTGTGCCACGTGTGCAGCCAGAACCTCATCCTTTTTACACTCAAAATCACAAATATCGCAAAAGTGATAAATTTTTTTGTTCTTTCTCGTAGATCTTCGTTTGGTTGAATTATTTTCGTTGGAAGAACATTTCAGATTCTTCGAAACAGATTTAACTTCATTTATTCTGTGTTTTCTTTTCAAATGTACGGTCAACGTGATGCTTCTTCCACATGCAAAATTACAGAGATTACAAGTGTATTCGCGTTTTTCAACTTGCCCGAATACAGATTTATTGTATTTTCGTAAATCCGATGTTTTGGGATATCCATATTTTTCTCTTGAACATTTGATCCTTGGTATAGAATGTTTCACATTGTGGGACAATCTGTGTCTATTCAGCATCGTTCTTAATGGAAACTTCATTCCGCAACGATCACAATTGTGGTACTTTATAATTGTTTTTTCTTGAACACCAACACGATGTTCCTCGATTTCTTTCTTCACCGATAACAACGATAACATTGTTTGGTTTTCCACTGTTCTTGATATAGATGGATATTCTAATTTGATGCTGGAACAATCATGTTCTAGCAATATAAGAGAATCCTTTTCTTCAACTGATTGGCCAAGTTTATCCATTTCTGAACTCTCCATAGCAAAGTTTCGGTCTCTAAAACAGAATGATAAAATAATGATTAATATCTTGTGAAATTATATGATGTCGATTACATATTGAGGCATTACTTACTCCGCGATTATAAGAGCCAATTGTGCAAAATAATTGTCGATGGGATCGTTTAACAAAAAAATGTAAGTAGTTTCTGTTCGTTATAATCATTGTTCAAAATCGGTCACTAATTCTTAAGAAATTATACTCATATAATACATATATATATATTTAACTTATATGTGTATCATCACACATCAATATAAATACATACATATATATCTATATGAAAAGTACTGTAATGTAACTATGTAATGTAATTATGTACAACTGTATTGTTTATATTACAAAATCTATCATATATATCCATTAATTCTCATTTCTATGTCGATTTATTAAATAATATAAATATTATTGGCGGAAGCAGCATCAATGAAGAACATTATTAAATTGTTAAGTTAGAATGTCCGATTTAGAATCGATCTTGGTTTCGAAAGTATTCCTATTTTTTGCAAACGGCATAGGAGGCGAGGATAGATGAGAATCCGGATGTTTCCTTCGATGTTCGATCATGTAGTATCGTCTTTTGAAAGCTTGTCCACAAAGATCACAGACATGGGGTCTATCCGCTGAATGTGTTAATAGATGTGTGTTCCTCATATGAGACGTACGAAAGTTCTTCTTACAAATTTGACAAACGTAAGGTTTAACACCTGTATGAGTGGTCGTATGTGTAGCCAAATATCTTTTCGTTGCGAAGACCTTGCCACATTCTTTGCACTCGTATGTTCTGTCGTGTTGACGCATATGATTGTTGAGATTTTCCTGAGTTAGAAGCCTTTTGTTACAGACGTCGCATTGAAAATTGTATTCGTTCAAATGAGCGACCTTTCTGTGTTTGTACAAGGAGTAATCACTGGTATAAAATTTTCCACAAATGTCACACATATGTCGTGAACTACTGTGAGTACCAATGTGGAACTTCAAGTCCCATTCCATTTTGAAACGTTTGCCACAATGTTCACATGCGAATTTGTAATCGTCGGTATGTCTTCTTATGTAATGAGACTTCAAATTGTTCTTAGTTTTCGTACGATAGTCACACTTGTCGCAACAGTGAAGCAAACTTGTATCCAAATCCTGATGTATCAGTCTGTGTGCCTTCAAGTCACACTTGTACTTGAAAGATTTACCACAAGCATTGCATTTAAATGGCCGATGAAAGCTATGCTTACTCATTATATGTCGTAATATTTTGCTCTTTTGTTTGAATATCGTTTGACAAATGTCACATGTATAATTACCATCGTTTCGTTTCTTGTAAAGAATTTCTTGATTTGTACGAATTTCATTATTTCCTGATTGCGATTTATTATCGTTTTCGGTTTCTTCTTTCACACGACTTCTCTTTTTCAATATACTAGATGACCTCAATATTTTCATCGCTGCTTTTCGTTCATATCGAAAATTGATACTTTTAAGACGAGAATCCTTTGAGTAGGAAGCTTGTGATTCGTCCAAGAATTTCTTAACATTCCATCTTGAGCGTATCGCTGAATTTCTTCTTTTGACCATACTTCTTTTGTCTAATTGTTGAATCGTTTTCCTAAAACAAGAATAATCAGTGTAAGTATACGTTATTTTAAATAGATTGCTATGTCATATGATTAGAAATGCATCATTTTCCTGAAATAAACAGTTGTCTTCTCATTAAAAGGACGTTTTCTTATATTCTGAAAATATCAATTATGTCGACTTTCTTAAATTAATAAAGTACATGTTTAGTATATGTAGAAGTAAAGGTCTATAATGAAACATATCAAATGTGCTAATCGTTCTCTTCTTCATATTTATTTTTTTTTTCTACAATGAAAATTGCACATTAAAATACTTAAACTATCAAAGTCAGAATATAAATCTTGAAGTTTTCTCAGACATAGGTATAACAAGTAAACGTAGTTTAAAAAAAAGAAAAGAAAAAAAACTATAAAAGCAAAAAAAAATTGTTCTTCTCTTTGAAAAAACTTTTGAGGTAAAGTGATCACTTCGATTTATTTCTTTTTCTTATGCATTAAATGTTCTTGAGTCTTGATCTCGATAATGTTCCTTATGAACACCGATGTTGGAGCTTCAGAATAATCAGATTAATTCTTTTTTTAATTTTTGTAAAATTCCTTCCAAAAATGGTATAAAAATAAGATCTGACACCCAACTAAGTTAAGAAATGAACTTTTCTGCTTATTGTACTTGCAAATTCATTGTTGCAGATGTGATCAAAATAAAATTTCTCATTAGAATCTTTTAATACGTTTCTTCAATGTTGTTTTTCATGTAAACTTCAATCCACACTTCTAACACATTTCTAACACGTGTATCGTTGTTCCTGTTATCACAGATAACTGTTCCAAATTCTTTTGATATTGAAGTTTCTTCTTACAAATAGAACACTGATGCTTCAAATAATTTTTTTTGTCTTTTTGATTTTTGTGAAAATACAATGACATTTTGTTAGATATCGCAGAAGTAATAAATAAAATTTTCTTTCTTGTGAGTTATCAAATGTTTGATATAATCAGCCTTAATGTACATTTTCAATCAAATATATTCGTCTAAAGTATACCTGCAAATTGACTTGTTAGAAGTAGACAGTTCTTCACGATTTTGACAGATTTTTTCTTTTGTTTCTTCGCAAAGAAGAAAGTTTAGGGATTTATTAATAACTCACCTGCAGGTAAAAATAAAAGAATATAATCGTGATAAAATCATGATATTGATAGATATAAATATCGATGCCTCCTCATGTTCTTTCATTTTTTGTTTCTCTATATTGTTTTTACGTTTGAATTTCTTAGCACAAACGTCATATTGAAAATCATCATGATTCAACATATATTTTTAATATTTCGATCTTAAAGATATCACAAGAAATCTATTCTCTCTTAATTTCCAAATCTTCATTTCTTTGATTCTATTTTCTTGACGATTTGTTCAATCTTCTCGTAATGTTTTTATTTTCTTTTTCATTTTGACACATCCATCGGAATTTTTTCTTCCGACTATTTTGCCTTTATCTTCTTCATTAGATCTAAACAAGAGGAAAGCGATTACTTTCACTCTAAGTTTGTTCATGTTCACTTCAATAACTTAATAAAGTAATTTGTTACTTGGAACAATTTTTTAATATATAATACTTGATGGTAAACACACGAATGAATAAAATCAAAATTCAGTATTGAATTAGATATCCATATAAAATATGTATTTATGTAATTTATACAACAATATCAAATTTAGTAGATAAACAAAATTAATGATGCTAAAGATCTGTATACTATATAACATAAAATAATCTTAATCGACGAACAGTTATGAATAATATGATATAGAAAAGTAATAAAAGAAAAAAAATAAAAATGATCTTTACAAGATAATTAAAAAATGATATCTAAAATATGTTCAGTCAGATCTTTATATGGCAATTTAATTGAAATTAACAGTTTAAATTTTACAAGATCGACTAATTTCTCTTTGGTCGTTGGTCTAGTAAAATTTTTCTTTGCAACAATATTGCATTTTCTCGTATCAGTTTATCTGATTTATGTGCTTTTTTGTGCTTCCAAAAAGAATTTTGGTATTTGAATTTTGGGTCACACGTGTTGCATAAAAAATTTAATATATATTGTAACACATGTTTATCGAGAATGAAAGAACTTTTAAAAGTTCATTTAAAATGAGGGTTCCCTTTTTCTTATCTTATGTTTCCAATCAATAAACAATGGAATGTTTACCATCTTATCAATATTATCAGGATAAATATTTTCATTAAGCATCCTTGGTTTATTTTTAAACAGGTACATCTTCTGATAAAATGCAATCAGTTTTTTTTTTATCTCGTCTCAGTAAAGTTTCAATGTCCTCTTGCTTTTCAATAAACGATCACAGATTAATATAAATACATCGTTCACTTTTGTTTTCACTTTTGTAAGATTGTTGGTAATTATCAAATGGATTCAACATATCTGAAACTATACACTGATTTATATTTATTTCAATTTCACTACTTGTCCGTCAATCGTTGATAGATTGTTCACCGTTATTGGCACTAAGTAATATTCATCAGCTTTGTGTGTATCACGAGGATATTTTTGCTCGAATGGAATCTTGCACCGCGAACCTAAAAAATCATGATATATTAATATCAATTTTGTTAGAAAAAAAAAATATATATATTTAGTCGATTAACTTATCTGTATACATGATAAACAAATTCTATTTATAGATAAACATTTTTACAAATACAATAAATTTATGTATATATATATATATATATATATATATATATATATATATATATATATAAATATATTGTAGAAAAAAAGGGAGAGAGAGAGAGAGGGAAGGTGGGAGAAAGTGAAATAAAGAGAGAGAAGAGAGAGAGAAAGAGATATAAATGCTCTTACGTTAGAGGATTTATATCAATTTAATAATTTTAGATTCAAGAAATGTACCAACTCGAATTACCCCGAAATTCATGAACACTTTTCTCACTTGCAATTCGAGTAATCGTAATAAGTCTTTCTATTTTTTGAATCTTATTGTAATATTAAATATAGATATATTCAAATGCACTGTAAAGGTTACAATAATCATTTTTCAATATTTTGATATAACAAAATATTATAAAGAATTCCTATTATATTTCATAGTTTCTTTAAATAGTAATTTAAATATTAAATACTAAAAAGTTTGGATATGGAGTATTTACAAAATTATATTCTGTATAGATATCAATATATTTACAATAAATTTATCATCGATGGCAGGGTACGAGCAAATATCACAAATTATATAATTTCCGCAAAAATTTTATCCTATATCGACTTATCATTTACATACGAAGATATATTTATCGTTCGTCTTAAAAGAAAAATAAAAAAAAAAAAATAAATAAAAAAAAAAAAAACAATGAAGACTTTCGATAATAGAATTATTTTTGTGATAACAGTACATATTATATTCATTTATCAAAAACATACATGTATACATTTAATTCAAATACATATCACATAAAATCTATTCTGTACATTGCATCTTCCCAGAGAAATATATTTTATTTAGATATTTCTTATTTTTTCATTTTATTCTATAAGCTAGAGAAAATAAATTTGCATTGTACGTATGTATGTATATATGTATGTATGTATATATATATATTATATTTTATATATATATATATATATATATATATATATAAAATATATATTTTATAGCAGTATAAAAATTCATGAATTAAATTCATGAGTTAGTTAAAAAATATTAGAATTTTGGAGTGTAGGCGCAAACAGATTTGTGACGATAATAATAATAATATTAATAATAATAATAATAATAATAATAATAATAATAATAATAATAATAATAATAAAAAATATTCAAAGTAAAGTTCAACATCTTGTACTTTGAAATTATGAGTTATTTCTTTCTGTGTGATTGATGATGAGATATTTCTTTTTAATTCGTTCTTTTTCCGTGTAAATCTCAACCAATAACGATGCCAATAAATCGATCACAATAATTTTTAAAGACAAGTAAGCTCAAACGTACATACACAATGAACTTTCTTTGTGCTCTTATCTCATTTTGAAAAAGATATGAAACAAGAGGATATGATAACAAATCTTATTTTATATTCTTATTCATGATGATCTTGTCTTGTACACCGTGCAAAAGATTAGTGATTTTGATCGGCGGTGGAGGTGGATGCGCACCAGGATGTTTCCTTCTGTGCAACATCATTGGAGATCTCTGTGTGAAACTTTGCCCACAGATGTCACAAACATAAGGACGTTCGCCGACGTGAGTGAGCAGATGTATCTTTTGTGAGCTCAAACAGCCAAACGTTTTTCCACAAATCGCGCAGAGATAAGATTTTTCCCCGGAATGTGTTCTCAAATGTTTCGTTAGGCCATATTTAAATTTAAATTCCATCCCGCATTGTTCACATACGTATTTCATCTTGTGTAATTCAGCATGATTATCAAGATTCTTTTGACTTTTGAATTTCTTCCTACAGGTAGAACACTCGAATTCCTTGATTTTGGTCTTATGTTTGTAATGTTTGTGAAAGTAAAGAGAACTTTTGCTTGGATATGAAGATCCACAGATATCACAAACGCAAGACTCAGTATCGTGATCCTTCATATGCGTAGTATAGTCCGATTGAACTTTAAACATTTTTCCACATTGCTCGCAACTGTAATTATAATCTTCCGTGTGTTTCCGAATATAATGAATTTTTAAATACGGCTTTGTTCTGGCCTTGAAGTCGCATAATGTGCAAGCATGCAACTGTGCCGGTTCGTCGTGTATTTCCATGTGTCTTGATAAATAAGCACCGGTTTTGAATCCTTTCGAACAGATTCGACATTTGTGTGGTCTCGAATTACTATGTTTGAACATATGACTTGTTAGTTTACTCTTGCGATCAAAAGTAAGGTAACATATCTCACAAGTATGTGGCTTTTTTTTTAATCTAGGTAATCTATCAGGCTTTGCTTTCGGATTCTTTTCTTCACACATTTTTCTAAAATCAAGAGGTGTATCATCCAAATCATCCGTAGTATCGGTTTCTTCTTTAATTTTTTCTTCCTTAAGTTTTTGCTTACTTCTCGTTTGCATAGCACTATCCCCATTCTCTTCTTTCACTACATTTTTGTCCGTTGAATCATTTTCGTATGGGTTTGGTTCCTTCATCATAAAAACGCTCAAAGATTTTGGTATGCGAAAGTAGTCGTCTCCCAATTTCACTGTGAGAAAAGATGGACCGAGTGAGTTGAGCGAGTTATACCTAAAAACATTTCAAAGCCAATTTTTCAATCAATGATAATCCTTAAAATGAATCCATCTGATTTACGTTGTGTTGTGTTGACTTCTTTTAAAAGAGATTGTTATCTTATCTAGCATGCAATAATTAATAAAAAATCTTAGCTTGCATTTTCTATTTCTTCAGAAAAAGAAAAAAAAAGAGAAAAAAAAGAAAAAAGAGAAAAAGAAAATAAGAAATTTACCATAAATCAATTATCCTACCTTTCGGATTGGGCTGCGATATTACTCGACGATGCATTAGGTAGCTCTAACATATTATCATCACCAATATTTTGTACTCCATTTTGATTAGATGCTACGAAGAATGGCTCATTAACCACCGTCATCGTTATGCGTGGTTGGATGTATAAGGGATCGTTGTTATTGGTCATCCTAAAACAATGAAACGTGATTAGAATCGAATGATCACAATTATTTCTTTCTTTTAACCATGCGATGAATGAACTCACAACTATTTGCAACTTTCTTGTAGAATATGGTACTTCTTGTATTTGTGTACATATATATATACATATACATATACATATATATATATATATATATATATATATATATATATATATAATACTCTTATTATACAATTTCAGAGTAGTAATAGAATAACTTACGTTTAAAACGTTTATTATTCATATGGAAATGTAATATGCTTGTAAGAAAATCACCACGTTTTTATCATATATGTATTATCGCCAATCTATAATATAAATACGTACACATTTAATTTTATTTCATTGTATACATCTTTAAACAATATATAACACAAATAGAATTCATATAATTCATACACAAAATAACATTTTATGACGTTCATTCTCGTATTTTATTTTTGCGCGCATACATAATCACTTATACGTATATGTTCCTTTTAAAAGTCAGAATAATTTTATGAAATATTTATATACATACATAAATATATATATATATATATATATATATGTATATATATATATATATATATATATATATATATATATATGTACACATATATATCTCAAAGTATATAGATCATAAAATAACCATAACCATTACTATATATAATCATACATGATAATTAGTATCATTTTAATATTATATATTTTCGTTTAAGCACTTGTGGTGAAGAAAAATCATTGCAATTTTTATAATAGAAATAATTAAATTATATATTTCATTTCTTTTGTTACTTATTAATTATTAATCAGACTAGTAAAAAATCATTTCGATTGTATCAATCGATTTTCTTGCAAAATATGTTTTATCCGTTTTGCTAGATTTAAAATATTCTATTTTTTTTCTTTTTTTTTTTTACTATCTCGTACATCAGAAAATATTTCTGTAATTATAATTATAAATTGCCGAAGAATATCTTCGCATAATTAACAATTTTGAAAGAATCTCTGACTCAACGGATAAAAAAAAAAAAGAAAGTTAATAACTCTAAATGTATTTTTATGAAACAACAAAAAGAAAACTTTCTTATTAAACTTTCTATTATAAAAAATTTCAATCTCTATCGACTTGAAAAAAAAGAGAAAGAAAAAAAAAAAGAAGAAACAGGGAAAGATGAAAGCTCTTTTCTTTTCCATTTATCTCACTATTAGTCAATTCATTGTAGCACACACACACATACAAACGCACTTACGCACGCGCGCGAATGCGTTTACACACATACAATGAACATTTTATATAGATTAAAAATTTAAATAGAAGTAGAGTAAAAAATATATATTTTTCTCTGAAAAATAAATTATTCAAGCACGTTTCTATAGAGAAAAACTTTCAAACGTGCATGCGCGTTCAATGAATCGTTTTGTCTATCTGACCGTTTTGAAACTTCTGCATGTAACTTCTTGCGAGTTCAGCAATTTGTGGACTAGCTAATGCCAATGGTGGAAGAGGTCCTGGATGGTTTCTACGATGTCTCAACAAGCTAGATCGTTGCGTAAAGTCTTCCTCGCAGATGTCACACTTGTATGGTCTAATTCCGGCATGAGTTAGAACGTGTTGATGAAAATTGCTAACGCATGTGAATACTTTTTGACAAAAGATACATGTAGAACTACTTGGTCTGCTGTGTTTGAAACGTTTATGATTTTTAAGCTCTCTACTTCCAATAAAATTCTCACCGCAATCGGTACACTTGAATCCATTTTCGTGTTGCAACAAATGTCTATCCAATCGGCTTCTATGACAAAATTTTTGAGGACACAGATGACAAGGAAAATTGTAAAGCTTCTTACGAGCCTTCCTTTGATGAATATATTCGTGACCCTTGACATCTCTTACTTCTTTACCACAATATCGACAGATTTGTAATTCAAATGGATGAGCCTTTTTTATATGATTTGTTAGATCTATCTTTAACTTATAACTTCTGCCGCACTGTTCGCAAATAAAAATTGGATTGTTCCTATCATGGGCACGTATATAATGCCTCTTCAAACCACCCTCGCTTTTATATTTCACATGGCATTCCATACACTCGAAAAAATAATCCGGCCTGTGTATCACCTTGTGAATGTCTAGAGCGGCCTGCGTATTGTAAGATCTCTTGCACATGTCACACTTATACTGTCTTTGATGGACTACCATAACATGCCGTTCGACACTTTGTTCGTTACTGAATTGTTTATCACAGAATGGACAAACGTTCCGTATTTTGTCCAATACATCAACTTCGACGTTCTCTTTGCAAATGTCTGCTGAAGGATCCGTTGTTGTCCTTTTTTTTATCGATGAATCTGTAACCGGTTCACCGGTATTAACAAATTGGAAAATCACAAATGTACTTTCCTGATGTATTTCCTCTTCCTCATCCTCCTTCACATCGTCCTCTTTCTCCTCCTTCAAAACCTCCCTTTCCTTTTTCTTTACATCCTCTTCTTCCATTTTCGATGTTTCTTCTATTTTAACGTTCCTTCTTTTTCTCTGCTTTCTGATATATTTTTCTCTGAAACAAGTATGAATATCATTAATTGAATGAATGTTTTCAAGTTACATGGGGAAAAAAAAGAAAGAAAGATCCATCTCAACATGCAAAAATATTAAAGAAGAAATCGAGATTTCGTGTATGTACGGGTACGATTTATTTTATTTAGCCTTTACGTCCAGTCTTTTCTTTTTTTTATACGTGAGTATCTGAAAAAAAAAAAAAAAATTAACATTTCTTTGAAGAAATTCATTTTTGTTTTTAAAATTCTACACGTTCTATTTATTACTCTAAAAACTTCGGACAAAAATGGAAAAAAGGAATTACTCAATTTCGTATGTAAATTCATGAAGAAAATTATAAAAACAAAATATCTTCTCTGATAAATTTATGTAATTAAATAAATAGAAATATTTTTTTTTTGATCAGTTTACGATTATTCCTTCAGTATAGAATGAATCGATTTTATTAAGAAAATCGTTGAAAACTACATTTTTACTTTTATTCAAATCATTCTTGCCTGGATATTTCCTTGGATGTCAAAATTTGTATCGTCCATCTATATTCTCATCTAATTGTTTCAATTATTTCTAATAAATTTTTAATAATTTATAATTTATGAAACGAAGTATAGTTTTACATTATATTGTTAGAAATTTTATTTTTATTCTTTTCTTTTTTTTCCTTCGTCTATTTTCCTCCTGACAATTTCACGAGTAATGGAAAATATTGTTATTCCTTTCGATACTCAATTTTATTTCTTATTTTCTCTACAGT